>NW_005803311.1:15440-17240 GCF_000240725.1 Microchloropsis gaditana
GCGGCGGGCCGAGACCGGGCTGTTACTACCCATGGTGGGGAACAAAGGCTGCGCAGAAAGTCCCTTCTCCTTCAAGTCTGTATGACCGACTACGAGGAGAGGGCGTGGTAGAGAGACGGCGTGAGTCTGCCTGGATTGCACCGCTTGTGCTCTTGTGGGGAATAGCGCGCGGGTAGGCGGGTGGGGAGGACGAGGGGGGAGAGGGTTGTCTTGCCGTGTCTCCTACTCTTCGGTGACGGCTACAGAGGAAGAAAGGAAGAAAATCGTTGCTTGTGTGACGGTAAATCCGACTGTGGTGGGTGGAAATTTAAAAAAAAGCCACCGACAAGATAAAAATTCGAAGCAGCACCAGCGGGGCCTTGGAAGGGCTATGCTTGTGCACTCCTCGTGGCTCTGGAAATCAAAAGAAAGAGTACATATAAAGCATCAGCCCTCAGGACCATATACACATTTACAATGCAAAACATGTCGCTGGGGTATCGTTACGGCCATCGGTCTGGAAGACCATGGAGAGTGTGATCAAAGGATAAATCCCATCTAAGGCCTAATAAAACGCTGGTGAAAACACTTATTTCCAAAGTGCGGGGGACTCGCCCGCACCATGTGCCACAGGTCGTCCATGCACGCGCGAGACAGTGCCAGGCACATTTTGTCCACATGGGTCACGCGTCTTTGGGTCTGAAATGTCTCCATAACATCCTTGACAAAGTATTGGGCCCTCCAGCTCGTAGCGTGGATGGGAGGTCAAGAACCCAAAAAAATAACTCAGGAAAGAACCATATTACATGGACCCACCCCGTCTCACAACATCCAGCGACGTGCTGCAAAGTGTTTCCTGACCCTGGACAAATTTGCACGTGCTCTGGTCACGTTGGATGTCATTTTGCGAGGGGTGGGACAAGGCAGACGCAAAGAGAGCAACGCCGCCTCCTCGCTGCGGGCGACGCACAAGCGAAGGCCCAAAAACTGGCCCCGCGAGGAAAAACATGTCGCGTTGTGGTCTTTAAATTGGGGTTTTGGCATCATTTTCCACCTGAAAAGGTCTGTGTGGCCGTCTGTGGGTTCGTGATTCTGCCTGCAGTTCCTAGGTGTCGCAAAGAAATTGGTCCTGGTGCTGCGCTTTCTCAGTCTTTCTAGCATTTTGTCCATCAGAAATGCATGGAAGGTTTCGTACTGCCTTTCAGACCATTTGATGTGTATTTAGCATTGAATCAATCTACATAACTATATTATTTCTACGGCAATACCTTTGTGACGCCCCATAGACGGTCCTTCCATGTCATCGGCGGTCTCAGCAAGCAAAAAGAGCCTTCTTCCACTTGACTGAACAAAAACAAGCACGCGAGTAGGACAAATTTTCTTATCTACCATCAACACAAGCACTTGACGCCGAGTTGCAATGGTTTTATATATATCTGGCTGACATGAAGGCATTAAATCCACGCACCACGAGCGACAGGAAAATGAGTCAAACACGAGAAGAGCACAGGTCCCAGGCGGAGGCGGAGAAGGGAGCAATCAAAGTTCAGCGGCGGGAAGAGCAGGTACACAGATTTTTGTTCATGATAGACGCAACTTCTGTAAAGCGTTTTTTCCTGTTCCTTTCCTCCCTTCTTCTCTTCTCCGGATTTCTCTTCTCTCCTCCAAGGTCCTCCCCCATGTCGGCGATGCACATCGGCCCCAACGTCTCCGCGGCGTCTTGCCGCAAAACTTAACTGCTAAGCGGCAGATAAAGCATGAAAATTTCCGCGGTCCCTCTGACCTGTTGGCCACTCCACGCCTTCCCTCCCTCCCTCCCTC
>NW_005803310.1:0-460 GCF_000240725.1 Microchloropsis gaditana
ATTGAACTATGAGGGAGGAAGGGAGGGAGGGAGGGAGGAAGGGAGGGGCGGGATAGAGTGGGAGTCCCCTCAAAACGACATGGGACGGAGGTGGTGTGGAAGGGAGGGGCAGGGGGAGGAGGGAAGAGTATGCAGGGTCCCTTCGTCTCACGGCCTCCAGCTTGTCCTGCAGCCGACCCTTTGCACGCTTTTTCCGCCTTGCACCACTCCACACCTTGTGCTTTGCCCTCTCTCACCCCGTCAACTCCCTTAAATTATCTCGTCCTCCCTTGTCTCTCCTTTCCTGCCTCTTGTTCCCTAGGACAAAATGCCCGACGGCTCCCCCCGCCTCCCCCAGGTCGGTGTTCCTCCCCGCGAACGACGCGTGGCGCAGCCCGTGGCCCCCTTCTTCAAAGCCTTCGACGTGCGGGACAATCTAAGGGAAATTTTTGCCTTGAACACTCGGCCGGGGTAGGGAAGA
>NW_005803310.1:470-5527 GCF_000240725.1 Microchloropsis gaditana
GTTGTGCTCGCCCCTTTCCTATCGAATTTTCTTCCCTGTTCCTTTCTATTCTCCAGCGAATTTTCCTGCTTTGATGGAATGCGCTATTTCTCCTGCGGGTGGGTGGTCCTGTATCACGTCATCCTCTGGCAAACGCGTTTCATTATGAATCCGGAGGTGAGGGGAAGAGGAGGGGGGAGGTTGGGGATGAGATAGGGTGAAGGCGAGGAGGGAGACGGAAGGAGGAGTTCGCGGAAGAGAAGAGGGGGAGGAGAGCAGCAAGAATTAAAGGAGGATCAGAAGGGTGGACCGCGCTCGCGGAGTAGGAAAGAGGGGGGAGGGGCAGCAAATTAGCCTCTTTCCTTTCTTTCCTGCTTCTTCCTTTTCTACCCCTTCCTCTTTTTGGGGATGTCTACGGATAGACATCCTTCATTCACCCTAAATTCTCCTCCCTCCCTCCCTCCTTCCCTCCCTCCTTCCCTCCCTCCCTTCCCCTCAGGCTCTCCTTCCGCCCGCCGGTATCCTCTCTCGGTGGTGGGCCATGCCTCTTTTCAATTTCCCGGGCACACTCTGCGTTGATACTTTCCTCTTCATTTCCGCCTTTCTCGCCACTTTTCTCCTCCTGAAGAAGCTGGAAAAAGGTAAAAACTGGGTTCCTTTCTTCTCATCACCCCTCAACATGGCTTGAGCCGGCGTAGAACGTTAAGAGATGTGGTCTCCATTTGTCATTGCCCCCCCATTTTAGAATCCATCTCAATCGTAGCTTGCTTGTCCTGCTTTGTTCCCCTCCTTCCCGCCTTCCCTCTTCTCTCACTTCTTTCAATCTTGGCTTGCTTGTGCTGCTTTGTTCCCCTCCTTCTCTCACTTCTTTCCATCGCCCTCTACCTCGACTTCCTGCAGAGACACGCCCTGTGTTTCGGTGGATAGGTCATGCTTATTTGTCCCGTTTCCTCCGCATTACTCCCGGTAAGAAAAGAAACGCAAGGGAATGGAGGAAAGAGGAGGAGAGAGGGAGAAAAGACGGCGGCGAACGTGGTCTTGGGTGTGCAGTGCATCGTCTGGAAAGCGGGCTTAGGGAAGAAAAACCCCTGTGATGCCTATTGCGTTTGGATAAAAATTGACTCATTTTTAAACGTCTCCACCCTGGGACAGCCTACATGTTTGCCCTGTTCTTCAACTGGAAAATGGCGCCTTTATTCTCGAACGGTACGGCGAGGGAGTGGAGGTCGGGCTCGACAGCAGGAGCAGGGGGGCGGGGGCTCCTACGACGGAACCGCGGGAGGGAACATGTAAAATCTCGGTCCATGACGATGTCTCTCCCCCTCTCCCGTCGTTCCCCAGGCCCCCTGGCTCGTACGCTCTGGGCAAACGACTCCATGAACTGCCCTTCCCAGTGGTGGCGACACCTCCTGTACATCAACACGGTCTCCCCTTGGGACAGGGCTAAGGTAGAGAGAGGGGGTGGGGATGGGAGAAAGGACAGAGAATTGTTCAAGTGAGTGCTGTTTCTCGACCCCCCCCCGAGGAAAACCTCGCTCAGATTTGACCTTTGTCCCTGCCACGTGAGGTGTATGACGCCTGACTGTGTCATACTTTTTCTCTTTCCCCACCTGCAGCGCGATCCCCAATGCTTCGGACATACCTGGTACCTGGCGGATGACATGATGTTCTTCTGGACGGTGCCGTGGCTGGCGCTGCTCTATGCGCAGGGCGGCATGAGGAAGAAACTCAGCGTGCTCTTGGTGCTGGCAGTTGTGGTGGGGTGCACCTTAAACGTTGCGTAAGTTCTACGGCATCATCAATGTTTGCTTGAAAAGGGGAAGGAGAGGGAGAGAGGAGAATGCGAGGTAGTGTTTACCGTCATATTGGGATCTTGCTGATGAATTGCAAAATAGCATCGTCCTGCGAGAGCCCCTTGTTCTATTCCACCGTCCTCTGACAGTGATCTCCCTGCCCAGATTGTCGTTTGAAGGCTAGTTTTCTTGGCATCTCGCAGTCATTCATTCCTCCATTTTGCCTCCCTTCTCACAGTCACCTGGCCAAAGTTCATGAGTGGAGCCCGAATATGTGGGATGGCGATGCGGCAGCACGGTATCAGGCAAGTTGCTTGCGTACCGAGTCGGGAATCAATATAAATCTGTATGCCTAATTGAACACTTATGTCGATGCATGTCTCCCTCGCCGTTTGGGCTGTTGTGTTTTGACCCAACCATTCCCACCATCGCAGATGGGCGCTTTCGAGCTCCCCTGGACACGCGCCCCGTCCTACTACATTGGCATCCTGACGGCCTACGTCTGGTACGAAAAGAAGAAACACTACCCGGACTTCAAACTGGGCGCGGGTCTGTGGACCGCGGTGGTGGCACTGACGGCCAGCCTCCTTCTCGCCATCATGTATGGGCCGGTCACGGGGTCGCACGGGGTCCGGGCTTGTATCCTGACGGAGGGGGAATGCGGTTCGGATTGGCCAGAGATTGTCAAGGTATTGCTGGCGGCCTGCGCCCGTCCCGGCTGGGCCCTGGGGGTGGCGGTTATAAGCCTCCTCTGCTTCAACGGCCAGGGATTCTGGGTGAACTCGATCCTCTCTGCGCCGATCATGGCCCCCTTTTCCTTTCTCTCCTTCACGGTCTACCTGGTCCATTTCACCGTCCTGAATTTCTACATGGCATCCCTCACGTCCCGCATCCGCTGGGATTTTTTCGAGTTTGTCGTCACCTACTTGGGCATCACCATGTTTAGTCTATGCCTGGCCGTCTTTGTGGCCGTGCTGGTGGAAAAGCCTTGCATGAAACTGCAAAAACTTTACTTCGACAAACCCTCGAGAACGTCCCAAGGAGACGGGGGCAAGCCGGGAAAAGCGAGCAAGCGACCACGGGTGATAGAACTTCCGAATGCCAAGTATTTGAAGTAGTATAGCTGGGATTTGGAAGCATCGGGGTCGGAGGAGGGGCTCTGTTAATAGGACGGCAGGAGCTAATAACAATGTAAGGTATTCGTCAGCATGAGGAGGTGGACACTCGTGGAGTGATTGCGGTGACGGTCGACAGAGGTAATCCTCGACGTTCACAAAAAGGCTTTAAAACGCGCGAGATTTTTTCACTCATTCAATTTCGTGTTTGAAATGACAGTCGCGGAACGCTCTTATAATGGCGAAGTAGGAAATGACTGGGTGACGTGAAGGAGAAGAAATGCGAAGGAGTAGCGACGTAACATTCTGTCTCTTTGATGTCTTTTGGATTAAGATGGAACGGGAGGAGGAGGGAAGAGCCAAAATGAGGGGGACACGACAGAGGAAATGATCAGGATGCACAGGCGCTCATCCTGACCAAGAGAACCGTCACGGTTATGACTGATGTCGACCCCCGGGGCTTGGCAGCGTGGAATATAAAATTTGGATGTACGTAAGATAAAATGGTGGGCGTTTGTGGCTATCTATCTCTCTTGTGTGACAGTAGCTCGCTTCAGCGCTAGCCCGGTCCTCATTGCGAGAGGAAAGCAAGGAAAGGTCTGTCACGACGGAAGGTCTCGAAAGCAATTACACGTCCTCAGTATGTCCCTGGAAAAAAATGAATCAATGTCTTGATTGGCAGGCTTCTTTCTCGGATCCTAGGTGCTCTTATTTTTTTCTGAGACATGCAATTCATTTCGGGATGAGACACAATCCCCAGACATTGTACCCTCTGCTTCACAATGCAATGCTCGAGTGACTTCGCGCAAGGGGTCAGATTCAGATGCCCCCATTTATTATATATGATGTCTCTCATTTGATTCAACTCCACTGCAGAACTCGTGGAAACTTTGATGCGTACATGCACACCATGCATGTGGACCTGTTTATGTTTCGAGCCTTTTTTCAGAAGAGTGATAGATGGCTATGCTGCATGAAATATTCTCTGTCCTCACAGTGGTTGATCAAATTCAACGCACACTCTCTCTAAGATTTATGGAATGAAAATGGGATTGAACTATTTTGGGTTCCCGATGAATGCTGCGTCGCTAGATTACAAGGGAGCTACAGGACGCGAGACAGTCCGCTGTCCTCTCCGATACCGGTAGGCAATGATAAGCATGATAATGAAAATCAAAACGCCCAAGATGCTGAGGCCAATTACCAGCGACTGGCGGCGCCTGATGGACTGCTCGGCTTGCAAGGCATCTTCAGGACCGCCGTCTAGAACGTCGAAGAGGGAGGTAGGCGAAGGAGTGGTGGTGGTGGGAAAAGGGGGCTGCAGGGACGGAGCGACCGTCCTTGGCGACACGGTAGGAGTGGCAGTGCTGGAGGGGGGACGACTGGGTGCAATGGTAGTAGAGGTAGGGGGAGGGGCGGGATTGAGATCAACTTGAGAGGTTGGCGGGGTGGAAGCGATGGTAGGTGTCTGGGTGGGAGACGTCGTGGGGAGAAGAGGAAATACACCGACAGTAGGTTGCCCGGTGGGTATGTTTGTGAGTCCGGGAAAAGGCGAGGCAGAGAGAGAGGGGAAGCTTACAAAGGTGGGCGATGAGGAAAGCAACAGAGTGGGGCTAGGAGTGGGAGAAGGCGTGAGGGGTATCCCCGATCCCGAAGGAGGGGGCGACGGCGATGCGGTAGGCGCCATGGACACGCTGGAATTCGTGGTCGTGGTGCTAGCGGGCGGTGACGACGGAGAAACGCTTGGGGCTTTCGTGTAGACGGGGACGGTTGGGGCCATGGTGGGTGCTCCGGTGGGTGTCAGTGGAGAGGTGCCAGTGGCGGACGACGAGTTCCCCGTAGGCGTGGGAGAGGTGGTGGAGGCCGGAGTGGGAAAAGATGTGGGAGACACGGTGAGAGCGCCTGTCGGGGTCGCCGTCGGGAAAAATGTCGGGGCGGTACTGGAAAAGCCGCCGAAAGCACCAGACGGGGTGCTTGTCTGGTTTGTCGTAGGACTTGCGGGCGCCGTCGGACTCAATGTGAGAGCGTCAGTGGGCACAAGGGTAGGTGGAGGCGTAAGCGCAATGGTAGGAAAGGCAGTGGGGGAGGGTGCAATAGAGGCAGTGGCAGAAAGCGTAGGAGAGGCGGTGGGAGAGGGCGTGGGACTCATGGTAGGTGTGTTGGTAGGAGA
>NW_005803310.1:5537-8490 GCF_000240725.1 Microchloropsis gaditana
TTGGTGCTGTGCGCGCTGTGGGTTGATCAAGACCCTCCTCCCTCCCCTGAACACGGCGGTCGGGGAGGAAAGCGGGAAAGAAGGCGAAGAAGGGGAGGAAGAGGGCGCAGATGGCGCGGAGAACAACGGTGGTAAGCGTACATACGCCGAAGCCGTCTCTCAATTGTACGTCCGTGCGGCCTCGGAGAGCGCGGCGAGCCAAGAGGAGGCACGGGGCGAGGACGAGGAGGACGGCGGGCAAAAGGACGGTGGGGTCAAGCCCTACCCCACTTTAAAACACGAAAGTGGAGGTTCTGTGGCTCCTTCCGTGCCCACCCCAGCAGAGCCGAACTTGCGTCAACAGGCGGCAGCTCCTACCTCGATTCCTTCCTCCTCTTTGGCAAGGCAGCGCTCGGCAGGGACAAGGTCGTCTTCCATAAACTCTTCGGCAGTTGCGTTTGTGGAGGAGAACGAAGGGGAGGAGGAGAAAGAGGACAAGCTCTTCTACCTGGCGGTTTTCCTCTTTCTTCTCCTGATCCTTTTAGTCGGCCGAAAACTTGCCCGGGCGTGGATACGACAAAGAGGGGTTTATCTCGAAGAGGGTATTTCAGCGAGCGGGTGGGAGGATGGAATTGATCTGTAAAATGAAAAAAGACAGAAACAGTAGGTGGAAAGAAAGGGAAGTGTCTCTTATACAGAATTAGAGAGGATACAAATGTACGTATGCTTTTTATCTTTTAGGATGAAAATAAGCACACAAATAGACAAATTTACACTCATCATCTCTAAGGTGTATCGTTCTTGTCTGGAGCATTTATACATTTGGCGACATAAAATTCGTGTGCCCCCTTATCTTCACTTCCGCGCATTCAAGCAATCTTCTGACAATATTCACCGAAGCTTACAAGTCTACTAATCGCAACTCATCCAAGAAACAATAGACACGGACTCTCGAATCCTTGATTACAATGCCCATTATGAACATCTTGCTGAACGGCGGCGATGTGCCTCGTGAAGTGCCTGGCAGATAGCAGGGCAGAAGTGCCCAAGGATGCCATTCCATGCATTCCATGCAATCATTAAAAGTTTATGAAAGATTTGTGAGTCCCCCAGCTTAGTAAGTCGCCTTGTCTTTTTGAAGCTAATCTGATACAAATGCAGCTATTTCATGCATCTGTAAGCAACTTTGCCGTGACTTGTTACAAGCAACTTTATTTTCAAATTTTTGAAATTTGAATACTCGGTTTCGCCCGATACGAGAGGGTTTATGGCGTCAGACAGAAACTTTATCCACGAGCGCCGGGACCGATAGTGGCATCTTGGCCATTTTTTGGATCCGTAGATAGATTGTACCCTTCCTTAGTTGTAAACGGGATTTTGGAAGTTCTTCTCATCCACATGAGGATAGATTGAGAGGATGTGTAAAATGGCGTACACGCTTCAAGTGAAAACCACTTTTTCCCATCCCTACCTGGTGTTGTGCAACGCAATGAACCGCATTATAATTAATGTTCTTCCCTCTTGGAAACACATAAAGATCATTGATCGTCCAACATTTTTCATACCCATGTATCCCTTCCGACAGGAAGCTCGCGTGAAAGTGAGAACAGGGTAAGAGGAGCAGATGGGGCTCACACGCTCTCCCGCATTCATTGCCTGCGTGGCAGTCCTGGTGTGTGGTATGGGTGTCGATTCTGCGGAATCAACATTGGATGACTGCAAAAGTGCCCTAAGCTCCCTTCCAGAGAAGCCTTACAGCACATCATTGCCTAGCATGGCCGCGTCCTCGGGTACGTACATGTTTGATATTGCAAATAAGGGACACGAATTGTCTGCTATTCAGCTCACACGCGGTTGCACTATAGTCTGGGGGGGATAGGAAGACTAGGTTGCCATTTCTCTCTCCTCTGGATAAGAATTTCGCCACCCCCAAGGGCAGTTTCATTTTCTAATGTACGCCACATACTGCGTGATGGCACCGGACCAAATTGACTACGAGCACTCCGCAATCTCTCCCGACAAGAAAAGGCGACTTAATGAGGCTAAAACAACCAGCCAGACCCTCACCATCCTCCTCTAATGCCCTTCTCCCCTATGCTTGCAGGAGACTTTCCATTGGCCTACTCGTTTCAGAACCGGATCGTCTCTGTATTCGCCGCCAAGGTTTTCGGTGCCTTCGACATGTGTCAGAGTCCGTCTCTCTACTCCTGGAACGCACTAGAGACACATTTTTGTACCTTGGGAGGAGACGTACGTTAGGGGGTGGGAGGGAGGAATGGGGGGAGGAGGACGAGAGGAGAGTTTGGGAGGAGGAGGTGGGAGGGAATGGTGAGAAGCGAAGGAGAGATATGACAGGGACTGGATGTAGAACGAAAGGAGAGGAAAGCCATGCCAGTGGGACACGGAGGAGGGAAAGAATTGCATGCAAAATCATAAACGAAGGGCAGGGACGCTGTTTCGTGACAGGACAGGATGTGCGAAAGGAAAGGCCGTGGGAAGGGGGAGTTTGAAACGTATGAGAGTGAGGAGGAGCGGGCCTCGTTTGGCAATTTGCGCGCGGTTGGGCTCATGACTTCTCCGTCTTTCTCTCCCCTCCTTTCCCTTCCCCGCGATTTTCCCTGTTACTCTCTCTTTTCTTCACGTCTCCTCTCACAGGTGGCAGGGATCTGCATGCCGGAGGCCTGCTCTGAAAACGTCCTTCGGTCGCAGGTTAGACCCTCCCCCCCTGCCTCCCTCCCTCCCTGCCTCCCTCCCTCCGTCCATTCTTTCCGTCCTTCGGATATCTCGTACATCCCCCATCAGACTATGTAATTTGTACCTTTGTCTGGCGTAGTTGCTTTTTTGTTGTTGTTATTCCCCTGGCATATTCGCCCTCTGTCATTGTCCCTTCTTTCTTGCGTGCGAAATGAAGCCCCCTGCCATACACCGGCACTCCCCACCGCAACGCTCGAAGCGTGAACCCCTCCCTCCCTCC
>NW_005803310.1:8500-8973 GCF_000240725.1 Microchloropsis gaditana
GAGTTTATCGCCTTTCTGGCGGGGCTCAAGGCGAACGCCACCCTGGCCATGTCACCGGCCTGTGTATTTGACCCTCTCCTAACACCGTACTGTGCGGAGGAAGGGGCAGGCGCAGGTAGGGAAGGAGGAGGGGAAGGCAGAGGGAGGGATGACAAGGAAGGGAGAGACGGACCGAGCCTAGGGGCCCCAGAAGGCAAGAGCGTCCCGAGCTATGGGGGCTTGCGCAGGACGGAATGAAATGACGGCTGATATCGAAACCGAATAATATGATCGTTGCCGGGAGGAAAGTGTACGCAGGTTCAACCACTCACCCTACCCAATCATTTATGTGTGGTGGACAATCCTGGATACCGTACTCACAGATTTTTTCGACCGGCTGTATAATAGTTGGCTCATTTTTAGCAAGGATGTACGTTGAGGCGAAAGGGAGGGAGGGAAGTCAGGGGAAAGGGAGGGGGGGAAGGATGGGGGGA
>NW_005803310.1:8983-11574 GCF_000240725.1 Microchloropsis gaditana
GCTGTGAACGATGCACCCTCTATGTATTTCCGTGCTCCACTTCCAGTCCCTCTTTCATCCCTCCTTCTCTCCCTCCCTCCCTCCCTCCCTCCCTCCCTATCCACCTGCTCCGCAAATTCCACACCTCCCTCTCTCCCTCCTCCCTATCTCTTTCTAGCTGTTCGCAGGCTCTCCTCAATCGAGCGCCCTCCTCGTCATCCTCTCTCCGCGCCACCGCCATCTCCAAGCTTTCTACCTGTTAGCACCAGGGAGGGAGGGAGAGAGGAAGGGATGTAGGGAAGAAAGGAAGGAAGGACACGTCAAGATGATCTTTTCACCGGGGAGGGAGGAAGGGAAGGAGGGAAGGAAGACACGTCAAGATGATCTTTTCTTGGCCAAAGTGTGAGCAAAGCTACAACTCGGGGGGGGGGGAAACCTTTCTATCAATCCATTTACAGACAAAATTTTCCCTCTACCTTGGCCTTGAGCTGGATGATAGTTTCTTGCTGGAGCAACGCGCGTCGACGCGCTCGAACGGCCTCCTTTTCATCCTCTGCCTGTTCCTCTTTCCTTCTCTCTTTCCCGCCCTCCCTATTATTTTCAGGGCTCCTCCCTTCCGATCCAATGAATCCGATGCGTAAGTGAGCCATAAAAGGGTATGATACAGACGTCGTTTTTGTCACTCACCCTACGCATGAAGCATGCAGCCACTACCTCCAAATCCTTCATCTTGATGCCACTTACCCGGGACACCACACTCCGTCCTTCCATTTCGCACCCGCAGAGGACCTTCCCTCTGTCGTGGCCCTGAATGATGGCAGGAGAAACTTGAATCGGGAGTGCTCGTCGTCTTTGTAAGACCTGGCTCAAAAGCAGCATCAAAATAAGGAGCGGAAGGCACAGGCGGGGAACACCGCTTTCGCCCCTGGCCAGGAATCCGTCGGCCTGGCGTATCCATTCTACACCCTTTCTGCCCCTTGAAGTATGAAAAGAAGAATGAACGTGTGGATAATGCTGGTGTGGGAGGGAGAACTCAACGATAGTAACTCCATGTATGTCCAAGGCTTTCGGTCAGATGGAACGTAAGAAGGACGGGGAGGAAAGACTAGATAATGAATGATCCGAAGGTCGTTATCACATCCAAGTCTCCTCCTGTACAACACACAACTCCAACAGCCTTCACGGTCTTGCCGTGCCCGCATCCACCGTGCGATGGACAGGGATCTATGACGTGGTGCTTGTACGTTTTAATGGTTTGTGTCGGGGCTGCGCAAGATTTAGCGACACGGACGCGACTGAGAATCTGATATCTCTCGTCCTGGAAATAAAACGCGCCCAACACAGCTTTATCGACGTCCGATTGCCCGTTCCTTTTCCGCATTGCAGATGACACATACGGGAGTCGTAAGTGGTGCGGCAGACACGTATGGGGAGTAAGTAGACACATATATTAGGGGTGCACGTCAAACGCCGCGGGGCAGGGGGCGGGGAGGTCATTGGGATGGACGACAACACGGAGGAAGTCATCAATGACAGCACCGTAGAAATAAAGCTTCCAACGGCGCAGTCAGAGAAAATAGGTGCCAATGAACCGGTGGAGCAGCTGCAGCGACCCACCAGGACGGAAAAGGGAAAAAACGACTTCGTGCAGCGATTGCCTGAGGAGGCACTCAGTTGCAGCACGCATTCAACACCCCTCCAGCAAGGCAAAACGACGAAAATAAACGATGAAATATTATCAGCGGACCCAGGCAACGATCCTAATTTAAAGAAACGGGAGCGGTGCGAGGAAATGGAGGACAAGGACGATTTGATTCCCAAAAAGAGGCCCAAAGAGTTCAAGACGTGGTTTCCGTCTTCTGCCCACATTAGCACCGTCCCCCTCCTGATGCCTTTTTCTCCCTCGCCTCCGCCCTCTTCTACATCACCGTCACACTCTCGCCCAGCACCCCCGTCCCTCAATGGTGACATGCCGCTTCTACGCCCACCCTTCCCTCCCTCCTTCCCGCCTTGTTCCCCTCCCACAGATGTGGCATGTCGCACCCCTCTTCGTACGGCCCACCTCAGCAAAGACGGTACCGCGCTTGTGTGGGATGCAGCCACAGTCTTGGAACTGCGTGGAAAGCACCGAGTCCTTTCCCGCGCGCTTGGCATGGGCTCCATTCGGGTGTCGGCGGTGCAGCGGGTGAGGGAAGGAGGGAGGGAGGAAGTGGGGGAAGGGCGGAAGGGAGGGAGGGAGAAAGAAGGGGAAGAAAAACCGGCGATGGAGGGTGAAGTAAAGAAAGGCAGGAAGGGATGATGAGGCAGGAGCATGTTGGAAGGGATGAGGGAAACGCGTAGGGAGGGCGCTCCCCACCCTGTCTGCCTGGGCCTTTAATCTACCTGCTTGACCTCTCCCTCCCCCGTAGGCGGTGCCCGTGGCCGTCATGCCATCTGCCCTGTCCCTCATGGTTGACGAGGGCATCTTGAGTATGGGGGAAGAAGCCCCGCGGGCGGACACGGACTATTTCGACAAGCGGGTCGTGGACGCGGCGGCTGTGCGGGCGATTGAGGAGGAACGGGAGGAGAACAAACGGTGAGAGGGTGGGAGGGAGGGAGGGTTTGGAACGGAT
>NW_005803310.1:11584-14624 GCF_000240725.1 Microchloropsis gaditana
AGGGAAGCGGGGGGGAAGGGCAATGAAGAAGGTTGTCAGGGTGTGGAAGAAAACGCAGGAGAGGAAGGAGGAGAAAGTGGCGATAGAAGTGATGAAGAAGGAGAGGAAAGAGGAGGAAGGGAAGGAGGAGAAGGCCTGATGGGGAGAAGCGGGGGGGGAAAGGGGCGAGAACAAGGAGAGGGAGCGGCAGAAGAGGAAAGACAAGGAGGAGGGAAGGAAAGTAGCGGGAAAGAGGAGATTGTGGTGGAGGAGGCGAGCACGGCGGCCCCTCCTGCCGTGGAAAATGGAGCCCACGCAGATTTGACACGCACCCCCCCGGCCTCTTCTTCCCTCCCTCATTCCCTCCCTCCCTCCTTCCTCTCCGACTCTTCGTCCTCCTCCCACCCCTCCTCCCTCAATGGTCCTGGCACGGCGCGCCTCCCCCCTCCTTCTGCCTTCGCCCATCTCGAACAAGTCGCTTCCCAGCACTTACCCCCACCCCGACCTCTGTCCAACCCTCCCTCCCTCCCTCCCTCCCTGCCTTTGGTCCGGGGCCTGGCCGACATGTCCGGGTACCATTCCCTGGAAGAAAGGATGCTGAGGGCCGTCTATCGCGACCTGTGGGAGAGGGGCTTGACCATCGGAAGCGGAGGGGCCTATGGCGCTGACTTTACTGCCTACGAAGGTAAGTCCAGCCGTGCCTCCATCGCCCCTTTCCCTCCGCCTTCGGTCTGGTCCTGCACTTTTGGGGGCCTTTTGTCGTCACCTTGTCGTGGATCAGGCTCAGCCTCTCTCCCCTTCTCTCTCCCCTTCTCCCTCCCTCCCTCCTTCCCTCCCTCCCCATCTTCCCAGGCGACCCCATGGCCTTCCACTCCTTCGCCGCGATCATCGTCCTCCCTGCCTCCTCCCCTCTCTCGGCCCGGGCCCTCTCTGCCAGTGTCCGGCTGGAACAAAGCGTGGTGAAATTGTTAGTTTACGCCGTCTGCCATCGGAGGGAGGGAGAGGAGGAGCACATGGAAGGTAGAGGGGAGAAACGGACGGGTGAAGGGGGGGAGAACGGGGGCGAAGAGAGGGAGAAAGACGTGAGGATGGAAACTTCCACTTTTGCCGAGGGAAAAGGTAAAGAAGGAGACGTAGGTACTAGGGCGGCGATTACACGATTTGGGTGGCCGCGGCGGAGTTATGTGGGTGGTTTTATGATCGAATATATGACACTAAGGTTCATTTCCGTCACTAGAAGGATGGAATAAGCCCAGGAAGGGTAGAAGAACAAAGAAATGAACGATCAATTAGCAGTCTTATTCCACGTGAAGGATAGAGAAGTGGAAAAGCTGTTAAAGGGATGGGGAGGGCCGACCGGCATGATTGTTTGTGAAGTCTTCGACGTGCAGACCGGGCTTAAAAGGATACTTATTGAGTAGTTTTTTTATAAAGCAGATGACCTAGATTTGTTTGCTATATATCTAAGAAGGGAAAGGTCTTAAGCTCAATATAAAGTATACACTTCAATCACCTAATCGAGGGCTCCGTACCTTTGCTTTCCCTATATTTCAGAGTGTTTTCATACTTTGTGAGATCTCAAGAGGTTGACCCACGCTTATTTCATTTGTCTTCGACTCATTACCAACTTAAAGAATCTCAGGAATCCCTATCGATTTACAAAGCTTGCTTCCTCCAGCTGGCCGTCGACAGGAAATTATACATGACTTTAGCCTTCCGCGTTTCGGAACTCGAGGATCTTACAGCGAGAATATGAAATAGATGAGATCGACGCTATGGGTCTTCTGGCCCACGCAAAGCACAGCCAAAGATATCACCAGGCTGGTCTGTTTCCGTGTCCGACTACGATACCCGGCAGTTTCCGTTACGAAAGATCTTGGAATAGGTCAAATTGAGAGTTGACGTTGTCGTGGAGCTGTCGGCAAGGGGCAAAGGGACGGCCATCACTACGTTTTCATGTATCTTTGCGATACATTGGATTAGGTGTGCTGTGATTCTGTGTAGGCACACAGTCTGAGTGGAGTGAAACCCCATTATAGCAACCGTTATCACAAGTGTTGTACGCAGCATCCTCTCCCCTTGTTGATACGCCTTCGTAACCTCCACGGCATTCCACGGCAGCCTCTTCCATATGGACTCACATATTTCTTATCTACGTTGCATGAACATGATTTTTATCTTTGCTGTCATCCCCAGCACAAAGAGGAAAACATCTTGACAGCAAAGAGGTGGCAATGGACGAGCACCCTCGTAAAGGGAATGTTAAAAACCCAGCAATCCGCCGCATCCATGCGGTAAGTGCTAGGCAACCATGCATGCGCATAGAAGGTAGATTCAAGAAAAGGACTGCCCGATAGAGTGTGGGGTAAATCTAGGGGCCTGTGTTGTAAAGTAACCGGAGACGAGGCTGGTTGCGTGCTTCAATTTATATTCTATCCTCACTTCCATCCCTGCTCATTTCTCGCCCTTACTACTCCGCTTCGAACATCGCGTCCATCAGGACATCCGAGAATTGCAAAAGGACCCCTCGGACCAGTACCATGCGGCACCACTAGAAGTAAGTCATGGGCTGAGCAGGATCCTGACCACAACAACCTCTCACGGTCGTTCCTCCTCTTTATCCACCTGCCACCTAACGTCCCAGGAAAATCTTTTTGAATGGCATTTCACGTTGCGCGGACCCCCTGCCACGGACTACGACGCCGGTGTCTATCACGGTCGTATTCTACTCCCGGCCGAGTACCCCTTCAAACCGCCCAACATCATGCTGCTTACGGTACTAGCCCGCCCCCCCCCCGCAACTCTTTCTCTTCCACCCCCTGTGTCTTTTGCCGCTTTTTCCTTTCTTGCTCTCCACCTGACGACCTTTTTATCATCCTCTCAATCCCCTCTTTCCATCCCTTCCTTCCCCCCTTTCTCCTTCCCTCTCTCATTCCCTCCCTCCTCTCCTCTTCTCTGTACGACCACGGTGCTCCTCCCTCCCCCCTCTTTCTCCCTTTTTCGTACCTCCGATCCTCCTTTTCTCGTCCCTCTCTCATAACCTCCCCTATCCTTCAACTTT
>NW_005803310.1:15437-17212 GCF_000240725.1 Microchloropsis gaditana
CAAAATTTACTGAAGATATGGAGCATGAAAGTAACCGACGATCGTTGTAAGAGATGAATTGCTTTGGTATCTAAAAAGAAAGCAGGGATCAAAGCCCCCCTTTGGCAATGGCAAGAGCATCACAATTCAGGAAAAAGGAAAGTTTCATCTTGTGAGCACTTTGAATCGTGAGAAGGATTGAATGATCTGACAAAGTCACCAGCATATCAACAAAATATGTTTAAATCCATGAGATCTAAGCTCTACAATTAAATGATAGCGTGGAGACTTTCAGTGAAAAAGAAGGAGTATGTGGAAGAAAGCACGCATTCCGACGAAAACCGTTACGCGCAACGGTCGGCGGGATTTCCCGCACGCATGGTCATTTCGCCTTCAACAAATGAAAGGTCCAGTCAATATCCGTGATATTGATGTTTATATATACACACATATATGTGTATATGTATACTCGCAGTGTTGTGACGAGGATCGTAAAGTCAAGGGTGATAGATAATTGTTCTGAGGTGGGAGGTTCTTCGCGACAGACAAATACGGATGCCGTTAATCAATCTCTACGTCCATAATGTTTACAAATATGCATCGCGCGCAAATTTTTATACTTCAGCTTATTTTCTGAAACATCAGGCGAATTTTTTATTTTTATTTTCAAAATAGACTCACGTACAGTTACGTCTCATACGCTTACAATGAAGAAACTTTCAGTCGACGCCGGCGTTTTTAAAATTTGCTTTTACATCCGTCTGTGACCTACAATCACGCTTTCGTTTGTCTTATTCCCCTTTCATTACATTGAAGATAAATATGAAAAATGCGGTAGGGCATCTTGCAGGATCCATACTTCCTTCGCCTCAGTTCTTCTCTTCCATATTTTTCCCTTCATCACATGTTTTATTCCACAACAAAATCCTACCTAAATGCCTCATCCTCCAGAGTCACCTCTTTATCTTCCTTACTCCATGCCATCATCATCTCCCTTTCCTCCATCTCTCCCTCCTCCCTCGTTTCGTCGTCTTCACTCACCTTGTCTCTTCCCCATTCCCTGTTCTCGGATGCCAAAGCCCCTTCCATTTTCTCCCCTTCACTGAGCAGGACCTCATCCACGTCTTGTTCTCCTTCCTGCATCTCCTCTTCAGACGGCTCCTCCATCAATTCGCCCTCGCGAATGCCTTCTTCCCATGATGGTACAGCCATTGCTAAAGGATTGTTCCGAAGGCATGCCTGTGGGAGCCACAAGCCCACGACAAGTGAAAGACTTATAATATAGTAAATATATACCTTTTCAGGTATGATAACATGCATATCCGCCCTCCCCTCCCCCTATTCCTATCCCCTCACCTTCGCCTCTCTTTCCAGACGCATGATGGACCGCAACGATTCTTTTCTCCACTCTGCATCGTTCAGGAGGCAGATGGGTGAGGTCGAGGGAGAAGCAGGAGAGCAGGCGCCGATAGCCCCGTCGTACTGGGCCTCTGAATAAGCGAGATTCACGATATCCTAGAGAAAAGAGGAGGGGAGAGCCGAAGGCGGAGGTGAGGGAGGACTTGAAAATGGGAGAGGGGCGCACAAGGAGGGTAAATGTCGTGCTCCTTCCCTCCCTCCGTCCCTCCCTCCCTGCGCCCCCCCGAAACCTTTCTCCCCTACCTCCAAGACCCGTCCCAGCAGCTCCCGCTGTTCCCAATACGCCCACTGCTTGTCCTCCACCCTCGCCGCCATCTTCACAAGCGCTTCCTCTGCCTCCGTCGCACGCTGCCTCCAGTCTTCCACAATATGCGTTC
>NW_005803309.1:0-9247 GCF_000240725.1 Microchloropsis gaditana
GCCCCCGCCGAGACAGCCCCCCGCATCCCCCCCCCTTCGATCGCCAATCCGATTTTGTATGGATCTGTCCGCTGGCCTGGCTGAGACTGAGAGCGGACTCGGGCGTGGAGGACTTCCAAGACGGGGTGTTCCCGAACCCGCTCAGCTGTTTTCCCCACCACACTCAAGCGGGAGAGAGCTCGCCGGCGTGCTTTCTTCTCCTTTTCCGAAAAGGATTCAAACGCTTGGTGGAAATCCGTGTAGGTCTCGATGACTTGACGGGAAGGAGGGGGGCCAGGCTGGGACAGAGGGGGAAGCGGGGAGGGAAGCGGGGGAAGGCGGAGGAGAGGCAAGTCAAATACCCGGCCCTCCGTGACGGTGACCGTGCTCTCCTCCGAAATCTGCTGTCGATAAGACACTGCGCCGCCAAAGCGCCGGCGCCGATGGGGCTGCTGGTTGTGGAGGAGGGTCTCGGGGGGGTGGCCAATGGCCTCGTCGTCTTCTTCAAAAGGTGAAGACGCCGGAATACGTGCAACGTTTCTGTATTGAGAACGTAAAATGCCGCCATGAACATGGGAATACATCATATTTTCCGTGATGCATATTTACGAAGGGGACAGAAAAAGGAGGGAAACCTATGTGCTTCTTACGAGACAGGGGAAAGAAGTGCGGGTCTTCCACTTCATATACATCGGAATCAACAATGACCCACGAATCGGGCAACACGTATCTTCACTGAGTGCTGGTTGAAGCAAAGGAGGCATCAATAGGAGAAAGCTAAATACGTGATACCGTACCGGGAAAAATTAATGCCGCGGATGCGTCGTATGGTCGGCCGAATGCGGAGTCGCTTGAGGAAAGTGAAGCGTTGCCGGGTAGGAGCGACGGAACTATACACAAGAGGGCGAATTGATGACATCATGGTCGTTGCCAGGAAACAGACCATGACCGCGCGGGCAGGCAGGCCAGCCGCACGCCCCGACATTTCGTTCTTCGGGGAGGCCTGTCTTACCCTGTCACAAGTGTTCCACACACTCCCTGTCTGACCCAGACACCAGAAGAAGCAGGTATGTGGCTATTCCCCTTGCAGACAAGGTGGAGCCGTGCTTGTAGCTGTAGTGACGCGAATGGCTGGCAGCGCTGGATGATAGCCCGTGTTGTGGCAAGGAAATCAGCTAGGGTGCGCCTGGGAAAGCGATAGATCTTTCGAGGGTCGCCTCGAAAACCGCAACGCAACGACAGCCTTGCCAACTCTCGACAAAATCCTGCGTTAATGCAGTGCTTGGACGAAACGTACCACGAAAAGTGTTCCCTGAGCGTAGATCGCGATGCCAGGGGAAAGGACTTGTCGTTAAGCTTAATTTTGCCCAAATTGTGGCTCCCCAAAGCCCGCTCGCCACCAACCCCCAACAAATTGCGGTCTAAAGCACATAACAACATGACACCAGACATGATTAACCCGCGAGTGTGACAACATGCCAAGAAAAATAACGCCCTCAAGTGCCAAGACACCCGACGCCGTCCGAATGTCGGGACGTTCAAGAAAAGGCACGAATGTCTTCTGATTCGAGCACCCGCGGTCTGACCTCAGCGCACAATAGCACGATCGCTGGGAGTGGGCCACGGCGAGGAAAGATCGACGCTTGTTCCCTCACGTCGCCAGTACCAGCGAGTCCCGCTCAGTTCAACTGGGTAGGCTGCGCAATGCTAATTTTCCCGGGTGTTCTATCCATCCATTGGTAGATTCGATGCTGCGGCGTTTTCCAGGATTGTCGCACCCGGCGACTGTCCGTTACGGGCGTCGACTCCAGCCACACGGTCATACACTCCAGTCTGAAAGCCCAGGAAACCCCACGTCCATGCCATCCTGTCGCCCTCTTTCTTCATCTGCCCTTTTGCCGCGTCCATTTCGTGTCTTGGGCTTGCAGCAAGTGGCCATCGGCGCGTTGGACAAGTCAGGGCCATGCAGATTATGGGGCGATGTCCTCGGCGTTCCCATGACCGGCACGTATAAAAGCGAGTTGGAAAACGTTGATGAAGACATCTTCCGTGTTGGCGCTCCGGACTGCCCGTGGGCTGTTGAAATCGATTTAATGCAACCCATCGACCCCGCTAAGGCGCCTAAAGTGCACGTTCCAGCTCTCAACCACATTGGCCTCTGGGTTCACCCTTTGACAGCCGCGGTGGAATACCTTTCCAAGCAAGGTGTGCGTTTTACACCAGGTGGAATCCGACGTGGCGCCGCTGGGCACGACGTCTGTTTCATTCATCCGAAAGGCAACGAGAAAAGCCCCTTGTCAGGGGAGGGGGTTTTGATAGAGCTCGTGCAGGCCCCCCCGGAGGTCGTGAGAGCGTACGAAAGCGCCGTGGAGACTGCCGACTCGGCGCGATCCAAGGGTTAATTGCAATGAAGTCCATTGAGCACAAGCAGCGAAATTTCTACGTTTTCTTTGTTCTAAGAGCGTGGCATCAAATCACGAGCTGAATTGTTCACGTTTATCAAGTCAAGAATCTGCCTTGCCCCTCCCAACAAAAGGTGACCAATGAAGTCATCAAAGTAGAGACAAAGCAGGATCCACGCTAGAGACCGCAGAAATCGACGTGTGCGATTTATTTTGAATGTTTCCATTGCGATTCGGACCAGGCTATTCTTTTTGAACAATTTAAAAATCGAAAAATTGAATTTTGGACGTTGTACACTTTGAGACCAGTCTCCTTTTCAGAGTAAGATGATTTCGTTTACCTCAAATTTGACAGTCAACACAATGCCCTGGTGGAAATGTAGGGTATCGCGTTTAAGTGACGTTTGGCTTTTCGATCATGCAGCACACTGCGGTTTTCCCTGGTCCCACCGCCTCCTCGCAGGTGTTTTAACACAGCCCCCGACAATGACTTGTGTTCTGCACGCAACTTGTCCCACACTATGGTAGCTTTGCTATCTTGCCTTAGTACCTTAGGCTGCGGACATTTATTCTTTCCCTGACTTTTCCGCCTGATGTACGACAGGCCTGGGTAGCCCGACTGCCTTTGACCGTATTTTCTATTTACTGGCCTTATCCATCGTGATGCGTAAGAAATACATCTATTTAAAATTACTGGTTAGTAACAATGTCGTGCATTCGAAAGATTATGATCAACAATACAATTTTATCAGAACTTGGCTCGGAGAGAAGGGGGCTGATCGCGAGCGCGATCCCCTCTCCCGCTGCTGTACAAACTATCGGATGGTTGGGTGTCGAGGCGCCACGGCGGCCCCTGGGGAACCCTTTCGGACCTCAACCCCCCCATATCAATCGGAATAGTAAACAGATAATGGGCAAAAAACAAGGCTCCACACATGCACATGTACGCATGCGGCTGCTTGATCGTGCCGTCTACCCCACCCGAGCCTCCCCTCGCCAACGGTCCTAGGATTGCCCGCCCCATGCCTGGAGTGCGGAGCCCGCCATCTCCTGGAGCAGCATCCATTTGACATGGGCCGCGGCCAGCAGGTGCGGACTGGCCTTCACAAAGGCGGGAAAGGCGAGGACCAGGAAAAGGGACACTTTCTCCTCCTCCAGGTACTCCCAGAACGAATCGTAGCCCCCAAGCATCCGCCTCCGCTGCCGCAATTGCTGCAGGCGTTCTTCTGCGTTCGCATACCGGGGCTGCCCCTCGCGGTTGGTTTTCTTCACATGTCCCCACCTGTCCTTACCATGAGTGCCTTCGGCTTCGGCCTCTGGGGCGGACTTGTCCTCGATTCCCGCCCCTGCTTCCGTCGAGCCGACCTCCCTCCACTGTACACTCTCTCCTCCCTCTGGCAGCCCCCCCGCCTCCGCACTGAAGGGCACCACCTTGTTGAAAATCAAGAGCGACGATTCAAGCGCCCCGCCTAGGTGGTAGCGAAGGGCCAAATGAAGCTTGTCTACCTGGATCACCTCGAAAAAGCTACCCGGACGCAAAAAGGCGTCCATTAACGGCAGCTCCGACTCGGGCAAGAGCCGACCCCCCCCGGCCTCCCCCACCGCTTCCTCCTCCTCATTCGCGGGGTCCATGGCTTTTAAGAGCTGGACGCGCGTCACATCCACGTGCACCTTTCCCCCGCGATCCTTCCAGAACGTTCCTTGAAAGGACTTGGGCCGGGGTTCCTGCAAAGAGTCCAGCACAATGGTCGAGGCGCGGGTGTCGAGACGCAGACCCACCACCGCCACCTCCTCCTCTGCCTCTCCCTCCTTCTCCTGCGCCTGAATCAAATACCCCCACCTGTCCCGTCGGCTCTCCAAGAAGGGCGCATCCGCATTGAAAGCCAGACGCCACTCGCCCTCCAAATCGCCCACCTCCCACCCTCCCTTTGCCCCGGCTTCGAAGGCCGCATCGTACTCTACCATGTGTAGGGCGGCCATTAACATCTCTTTGCTCACGCTCTGGTCCTGCGCTGCCTCGACAATCATCTTTTTGGCGAGGGGAAGAGGCATATCTGCGTGCCATGAACGTCCCTCCAGCGTGGTGGGCCGAGCCCCTTCTTTTGTCCAGGGCCGGTTGAGCCCGTCGTACAGCGTGCAGTGGAAAGGACTGGTCTCCAGGAAGGGGTGTCTGTGGGGTCGGAAAACAAAGGAAGGGCCGTGAACCACATGCATGAGGAAAAAGAGGGAGAAAACAGGCAAGAGACTGCGACCGCGAACGCAGGCAAGGGCACGAAAAACAAGTGCAGAAGGACGCTACTCAGAGGAAAAGGCAGGGTTCGACGGAGGAGGCAACCAAGTTTAGAGGATATGCGTACGAAATGGCCGCCGTACATGCACAATGGCTCCTTAATACCAACAGAGTAATAAGAGGACGAGCTGTTTCGCATGCTGTGCATAAAAATTACATGCCCAGGGACCATCGGAAAGAAATTATACATGGCAATGCAGTGACATGGAAAGCACACATGCAGGCCCGTCATTTTACGTCGGAGAATAGCGGTGGCGGCGTTTGAGTAGAAAAAGAGAGAAGGGGTCAATGCGGGTGGGAGGAGGGCAAAGGGCAACGGCGGGAATAAAAGTAAGACCGCATCGTATTTCACAAAAATACGTACTTGCTCTTATTTGTAGTGTCTTCCTCTGTCGTTTTCGTGGTCTTGATTGTGTCTACCGCAGAAGGAGGTACCTTGTGCTGGTTGTTGAGAGTTTTGCGACGCTTCTGATGAACACCACCCCCGACTGTCATGCGAAGCTGAAAAGAAGAAGCAAAATGATAGGAGGCGGCAGCCAACGAAAATGCAACGCCTAAGTAGGAGATGCGACTCGGCATATTGTTTGTGTTGCCTGGATTCAATTCGTGTGAATTTCAAGAGTGGATTGTGAAGGGACGTAAAAAAAAACGCGTGCGCACGGGTGTCAACATATTTGAAGAACGCGAGGCAGCAGAAGGCGATCGGAACGACGCGGGAGCGAAAAACATTATCAACCCTATCATGCCGAGCAACGAAATTCATTGTGCGGCCAACCATCAGTTTCTGTGTTCCAAATCCTTTTATGTATCTCTATTAGGGTCCTGTCTGACAGCACAATATTATTCATGGTCTTAAGGCCCAAAACCAGACACGGCCCGCGTGAACCTTGAGAAGATCGGAACGGTCTCCCCGAGAGGAGGGAGAGGAGGTCGCTCGACAGCCACGGCCGAGCCCATGCTGAATAAAGTCTGAACAAAATGCGCCCCATCGCAACCAATTGCCTGTGGTACTCTTGCGTACGTGTTGATTTTAAACCTTTGCTTGCTGCGCACGCTTTGCAAGGCTCACTCGTCCTTTGTTTTTTCATCTTCACCCTGAAAGTTTGTTCTTTGCGTGCCTCGAACCGTCTGAAAAATATTGCACGCGTAGGCAATTAACGAACGTATCCCTCAAAATTTTCCTTGTTCACAGGCCTCCCGATTATAAGCAAGCAATACATTAAAAAATATACGCCACTATGGCGGACCTGGGTCTGGGCAAGGTATGTTTCGAAGAGTTTCTAAACCGGCCTCCTAGGTTTTTTCAAGAAACTAGTTTGAGAATGAGTGTTCGAGCACGGCATGGTACGATGCCGGTGGCTTCTATGTGATATTTTTGCTTAGTACGTTTTCCTTTCGTCGTTTTGTTCCTCACTCTTCTTTTCGCGCCTTCGTGGGTCGCTCCCCTCTCTGCAGGAAACCACGAAAGACCTGACCCGTATCGAGCGGATCGGCGCTCACAGCCACATTCGCGGCCTGGGCCTGGACGATGCGCTAGAGCCTCGGGAAGTTAGTCAAGGGATGGTCGGTCAAACAGGGGCACGCCGGGCTGCGGGGATAGTTTACAAAATGATCAAGGAAGGGAAGATTGCAGGGCGTGCCATCCTCCTAGCCGGTCAACCTGGCACGGGGAAGACAGCCGTGGCCATGGGCTTGGCACAAGCACTGGGGGAAGGCACCCCCTTCACGACGATTGCGGGCTCGGAGATCTTTTCCCTGGAGATGTCCAAGACGGAGGCCATGACGCAGGCCTTCCGTCGCAGCATCGGGGTGCGGATCATGGAGGAGACGGAGATCATCGAGGGGGAGGTGGTGGAGGTCCAGGTGGACACGCCGGCGGGGGGTGGGGCCAAAACGGGTAGGATCACCCTCTGCACCACGGAGATGGAGACTGTGTACGACCTGGGGGCCAAGATGATCGAGGCGCTCCAGAAGGAGAAGGTCTCGGCGGGGGACGTGATCACCATTGACAAGGCGAGCGGGAAGATTAGCAAGCTGGGCCGGTCCTTCACGCGCTCCCGGGACTACGATGCCATGGGCCCCCAAACGCGCTTCGTGCAGTGCCCGGAGGGGGAGCTCCAGAAACGGAAGGAGACGGTCCACGTGGTCAGTCTCCACGAGATCGACGTCATCAATTCCCGGCAACAGGGGTTCCTGGCCCTCTTCGCGGGGGACACGGGGGAGATCAAGGGGGAGGTGCGGGAGCAGATCGACATGAAGGTGGCAGAGTGGCGGGAGGAGGGGAAAGCGACCGTGGTGCCAGGCGTCCTTTTCATCGACGAGGTCCACATGCTGGACATCGAGTGCTTCTCCTGGCTCAACCGGGCCCTTGAAAGCGACTTGGCGCCCGTCTTGATCATGGCCACGAACCGAGGGATGGCTCAGATTCGAGGCACAGCCTACAAGAGCCCGCACGGTATTCCCATCGACCTCTTGGACCGGCTCATGATTATTAGCACCACCCCTTACGCCGAGGCGGAGGTGCGGAGAATCTTGCAGATTCGATGCGAAGAGGAGGACGTCGAGATGAGCGATGATGCACTGGAACTTTTGACCAAAATAGGAATGGAAGCTTCGTTACGGTACGCCATTCACATGATCATGGCCGCCTCGCTCGTTGCCCACAAGCGAAAAGCCGGTGAGGTGGATGTACAAGACATCAAGAGGGTGTATTCATTATTCGTAGATGTCAAGCGGTCGACGCAGTTTCTGGTGGAGTACCAGCAGGAGTTCATGTTCAATGAACTGGGGGGGGATGACATGGAGGAGGAGGAGGAGGAGGAGGAGGAGGAAGAGGGGGAGAAAGCAGCGGTAGGGGAGGGGAGGGAGGGAGCGGCGGACATGGCAGAGGATTAAGGACCAAGTTAAGGGAGTAAAAGCCCGTTAGCTATAGTCACTACACAAATAAAGCGGTAATAAAGTTCAGTTTTGCCCCATTTCAATGGTAACAATAAGAATTGTTGCACGAATTATTTCTTTATCCGAAGCGCAGGAACATGTAGCTCGAGCACCACTGCATCGAAGACGACCTTATGTTTGCCCTCCGCAGACAGAAAAAGAGGGAAAAACAGAGCGTCGCACACACCTCTAGACTTGCACGTCACGCGATTTTCAGAATTCAGCCCGGTGCTTTCAGATGACACGACCCAAATCATTCGGGCATTCGTTCGTGAGACAATCTCCAGTCGTCCATGGCGGCGTGTGCTTTTTCCGTACAATCTAAGATTGTACGCCGACGCCCCCGAGATTCCGACAGCCTCTACCCATATATGATGCCCAAGAGACACAACACGCGTCCATTGCGTCCGAACCCCCGTGCATCCAGATGTTCCGATGACAAGCACGCTGTCGCCGGTTTGGCAACACTTGGTATCGCGAAAGGGAGTGCTGGACTTACATGTCCTTCGTTGCCTTCAGAAAACAGGACATTTGCACCACATACGCATGCACGGATCATGCTTTCTTAACAAAATATTTCAAATTTATTTAATCATGCAGCTAAGCTTACTATATTTCATTCACTGGCAGGTTGCGACAGCAATAATGGTGCCCGATAAGCCAGTTTCCCCTCCTCCTCCACCTCCCCCCTCCCGGGAAACCACTGCATCGGAAGCCGCAAAACCAGGCAAGCGGGCAAAGAGGTGGTTTCCACTTGAAAGCAATCCATCAGTCATGCAGAAATACGTGCTAAGCCTCGGCCTCATCCCCACTTTCTACAAATTTACCGATGTTCTCTGCACTGAGGAGTGGGCGCTTGAGATGGTTGTTCCTCCTGTCCTTGCCCTCATCTTCCTGTACCCCATCAAGCCTGCGAACGAGATTTTCCGTCAAGAGGAAGATGCCCGTATCAAAGCGCATGGGCAAATTGTCTCGCCACGCCTGTTTTTCACCAAGCAAACCGTCGGGAACGCTTGCGGGACGGTCGGGCTCCTGCACGCTCTCCTCAACAACAAGGACAAACTCGAGTTCCGAGAGGGAAGCTTCCTGGAAAGTTTTGCAGAGCGGACGCAAGACAAGACCCCTGATGAGCGGGCGGTGATTCTGGAGGAGGACGAAGGCTTGGATGCCGCCCATGGTTGCGCCGCGGCCGACGGCCAAAGCCAGCAAGTCCCGATGGAAGAAGCAATCAATACGCACTTCGTCATTTTCGTCGAGAAGGATGGCTACCTGTACGAGCTGGACGGGCGGAAAAATTTCCCCATCAACCACGGGAAATCCTCCCCGGAGACGCTCCTGCAGGACGCGATGGCGGTGGTGCGACGAGTGATAGCGATGGACCCACAGGAGCTCAAGTTCACGATGGTGGCGTTGAGCAGCGCCGCGGGGGGGCAGGAGGAAGAGTGAGAGGGGTCAAGGGGGAAAAGGAGAGCAAGGGCAGTGAAGAGGGGCAATGAAAGAAATATGGCCGGGCATTTGTCTCTGCGTCGCTTTTTAAGCCTTGTCGTTACGTTTTTGGGGGCAGACCTGTCAATTCGTTCGGTCGTTCATCAAGATTGCACCTTCTTCAGAACCCTGCCCCCCCACTTTGCATTAGTCA
>NW_005803309.1:9257-11156 GCF_000240725.1 Microchloropsis gaditana
CTTTTTGTAGAAAGTGATGGCTTGGATGAAGAACGGGGTAAAGTGTACGTAAAGCGGCTCAGGCGAAGGAGGGGGGCCAACCGAGGATGATGGAGATTTTGATGGTGTTGCCCTCATATTCGAGAGCTGTCGCACATCACGCCTACAGAGGAAGCCGAACGTCTCTTTTACAGCTCTATAAATTAAGTTCTTTGTCGCCCCTTAACACGGGACTCTCTAATGATTCGAATGCGCGTCATCTAGTTCTAAAACGTTGGCCCCACTCTTTTTTCAAAGAATTTCGTACACTCGAGATACTTATCTCTTTCCAGGTCACACCGGCAGTAGAGTACTTGAAGCCACAGGCCAGCATGCACACCGCCCAAGTGCCACGCGCTGTGTCATGCCCGCACGTAGTCCATGCTCGCGCATTATTTTTATTTATTGCTTTTTGCCATGCCCCGTGGTCAGATTGAAACGGAGCGCTGCATCTTCGAGACATCATGGCGTTATATCGCGTCAGTGGCTCCCCCTATCAATTCAGTCTATCTGCCAGTGCGCTATTAATGATCCTAGTTTCTCCTTGTGTCCCCCCGTCCAGTCAGTTACATATATCTTCTCCATGGTGGAAGGGCTTTATTTTTTGTCCCATTTATAAAAAAACAAAATTTCTAGAGTATGCGTGTGCCCCCTATTCCCCCGGTCTGTCACCTCGTTTTCTGAAGGTGGCGGCATCAAAATCATAATGTACACACTGAGTACCATGTAGCCTATGCTAGTCGCGGTTGATGTGGTCCCTGCCGAGGAAAGAGCAGTTGCTCCTGTTTTGTTGCCCTCAATCCATTTTCCTCCGCCTGCCCAATGCCTCCTTGGAAGACCGTACTGAATCTTTTAAAGGTCAGGTCAAAAGTCTCCACGTCCTCACAATCAAACAGCTCACTCGCGACCACCTCCCCAGGGTACACTTCTGCCAGCTCGGGCGACGCCATCAGGTTCCACGCGGCCGCAAATCCGTCCTTCAACCCCTTCCGCAAGGCTTCTCGTGAAGAATCGAGGGTGTCCACCTCGGTGGTGCCCATGGGCGGGGCCACGGGCAACAAGTGGACGGCCCGGCCCCCGCCTTTCCCGTCCGGCACATGCACGCCTGTCGCTTTGGCGTGGGAACCTTCGTTCAAAAGGAGCAAGTCCGCGGCGTACTGCCTCAAATGATCGAACTTGGTCATGTGCATGGCAGCCGGGCGAAATTTGTGGAGATCCGCCAAGAATCTGCGGGCAATGAATCGCTCGTAAATCCCCGTCACTTTGTGCCCCAAGACCTCACTGCCGTCAGGGCGCGTGCGCAAAGTGACGATGTGCGTGCACCCGTCCTCCACTGCACTTTTTAGGGGAATGGGTTCAAAGACCAAGGCATCCGCGAAGGCCCGTTCTTTTCTCTCCCCCGTCTGCCGGCACGTCACGTTCAGAAACACAGGCGGTCCCGCCACCCCGGGAACGCACATGCTGCTCTTCAGGCACTGGATAAGACTCTCGAAGGAATCGAAGTCGCCCTTGTCACTCCTCAAAGCCAAGCTTTCCATCCCGTCTAGGCTGCTGGCCACCACATTGAGCGGTTGCACCGCGTTTTTTGCCCAAAAGGAAGCCCAATCCAAGCGCACCGTGTTACGGATCACGTCCTCCAGGAATTGCAAGTTCAGGACCGGTTTCGCCTCTACCCCTGGCAGCAAACCCATGGCCGGAATAAGTTGCGCCCGGTCGAGGAATCTCTTGCCTGCGGCAGGGAGGACGTCCGAATAAATGATGGTCCCGTTTAATTGCCCCGAGACGAAAAAAGCGGCGATCAGAGCCCCAGCGCTGGAGCCGTAGACGGCGTCAAAGCCGTCCGACAGACCCAGCAGATTGATAGCGGCGGCCGCCCCCGCC
>NW_005803309.1:11549-17176 GCF_000240725.1 Microchloropsis gaditana
GAGCCTGGTGCCCGTGACTGAATCTCAGGGGGGCACAAAGTAGGGGGCATGGGGATGGAGGGAGCCGTGCTGGGCGCCAGTGTACAGAAAGAGGTATAGCGAGCGCTCGGGCGCGTCATGTAACAAAATATTTCAAAAGTAAATCCAGATGGAAATATCGTCACGAAATCCCAGGCATCGGTTGGTGGTGGTCGAGGACGTCGGGCTTGGCCTCTGGACTTTCTAAAAATTTCCTTGTATGTCTTCCCCCCGCCCCCTTCCATTGGGAAAGGGGGTACCGCCAAACCTCTCGCGCTCGCCTCCTCTCCCTTCCCACTTCTCCATCTCCTTTCCCTCCTAACTTGCCAAGAACTGCGAGACCGCAACCCTGAAGACAGTCAATTTCTGCCCCACCCGCTCCCTGTTACTCGGCTCCAAATTCCTTTGCAAATCGTTGCAGAGCCTCGCAAACTCTTCCCGCAGCCGAGTCCGGTTTTCAGGGGAGGACTGGGTGCTGATCATGTGCTCCTTGTAAGCGTTGAAATCCTCCTCCGAGGCGAGCATGAGGGAAAGGACGGGCCGGGTGATCGCCCAGTGGTTGACAGAGCCGAAGAGGAGTTGATTGAAGAGCGTGGACAGGAGGGTGAAGATCACGTCGGGCTGCGCCTGCAGGTGGTTGCGAAGGGCGCGCATGGGCGGGCGGTCTTTGGATTTGTTTTGGTAGTAGTAAGTGGCCAGGTAGTCGATGGTGGAGGCGCACTGCGCCGAGAGGAGAGGGTCGACGGACTGGAGGCCTTCGTGCTGGGCCTGGATGACTTGGAGGAAGACGGGGGTGGAGAGGGAGAGGACGGCGGGGATGTGGTTCCGGAAGAGCACTTCGAAGAAGGCGAAGTAGGCTTTGCTGAGCTTGGGGAAGGCCAAGATTTCTTGGAATGGGATGGAAAGGGCCAGGCGGAGGACGACGTCCAAGGCGTTGTCGAGAGCTGGGTCATCGTAGAGGGCGAAAACCCCGAAATTCACATAATTCCCCGAGAGAGCGCAGGTCAAGACGTTCAAAGAGATGGCAATACCCTTGTACTTCTCCTTGTACACGTCCACGCGGAAGGGGTGTTGGAGCACGCGCGTCCCGTAGGCGACCAGGACGCGGCTTGCCTCCCGGAAGAGTAGGATCCCGTTCGGACTGCTCTGGTCGAACATGAGGCGCTGCGCCTTGTTGTGGACGAACTCTTGCATGAATTTCAAAAGGGCCGTGGTCACCTCCGGCGTGTCGAACCAGACTTCCGCCGCCCGGACAAAGACGGGGAAGTACTGAGGGTAGAGGAGCTCGAAGAGGGCACAGTAAGCCTTCCTGTTCTGGGTGGCGGCCGTCACCCCCCGCAGGTCCCGGCACACGCCGATCACCGCCTGCTTCGCCTCCTCGGTCCGCATCTCGGTGGTCTCTTGGAGACGGCCCAAGACCCGCAGGATGGGCTCCATGAAGGACTCGAAGGCGGCCGAGGTCCCCTCGTCTACCACCGAGAGGATGAGCCGCGCCAAGGTCGTGTGGAAGGACGTCCGGTGCCGACTGTTGGCCGGGACGGAGAGGAAAGGGAAGTACTCGGGCGTGTGGTGGTGGAGCAGGTATTGGATGGGGTCAAGGGAGAGGAGGACCTTGGCACTTCCACAGCCCATGGTCATCTCCAAGAATAGCTGCAGGGTCCGGGACACCACGTCCTCGTTCTTGCCCCAGTATTTCAGGTTGTTACCGACCTGGCGGGGGGAGGAAAAAGAGGAGGTTTAATATGGTGGGCATCCAGTGCACAAGGAACTCGCCGTCGAGAAAGTACTGGCGTCACGGCGAAAACGGGACAAGTCCACGACACACAGCGGGGGGGGGCGGGCAAGTCAAGCGTCCTCACGGCCTCCCCTCCCTTGCTCTCACCTTAGTGACGATGATGTTGGTGATCCCCACCTGGTCCCCCAGTCCCATCAGATCGTACACAGTCTGGTAGGCCTTTTGCTTCATCATCCCGCCGCCTGCGTCCATCCGTATGGCCGCGGACAGGGAGGCCGGGGACATGGAGAGCATGTGGGGCATCTCGCTCGCGTACATCTTCCGAAAGCTTTGAAAGAAGGAGACCAGCGCAAGCTCCAAGCGCGGCGAACACGGCCCGGGGCCCCCCGTTTGCTGCGCCCGGACATTGAAGTCCTGAGCCAGGAGGAGGCACCGCGAGGCCAAGTTCGCGTCCATGCTCTCCTGGCTGACCGCGCCCGAGTCGGAGGAGGAGGATGACGTCCCGTGGATCTCCGAGGTGTGGCCACCGATGATGGCGCCCACCACGTAGACCAACCAGGTCAATTGCCCGTCCAAGATCTTCAACTGGGAGGCGGTTTCCCCGGGCGCGGTCGCCGCCAGCTGGGCGGGGGAAAGGTTCTTCAAGACCTTCTCCCGGTAGGTTTGCAGAAGGGGGTCCAAGAAGGACATGAGGTACTGGGCGACGGCGGGGTATTGGAAGAGGCAGATGACGGGGAGGCGTTCCAGTTGGTCTTTCAGGGAGCCCTCGTCGTCCAGTGGGTCCTCCAGGCCCCCGTCCGAGCGCACCACCACCTCCACCGAGTCGACCATGCACTTGATGTAGGACTGCACTACCTGCAAGACGCAGCGCTGCATGTTTTCCCGATAGTTTTTCCCACCCCCGTTCGCCCCGGAGGCCGACCCCGTGGGCTGTTGCGGCACGTATGGAATGGCCGCGATCAAGCGTCCCCACAAGCCCAGCAGGTAGTGGATCGAGTTCCCGAACCACTGCCACTGTTGAAAGCTTCTGACCGTAAAGGCAGCTGCAAGGTCGCACCATTCATTGAAGCCCTCCGTGCGGACCAATTCGCAGAGCTGGTAGTTGGCTTTGAGACGGCCAAGGAGGCGGCAGAACTCGTGGTAGTTCTCCTGGAAATTGAGGCCTTGCTCGGTCTGGAGGATTTCGCGGATGGCGGTGACCAGCTGCTGCAGGAAGGCGGCTCGGTCCTTGTCGGTGGCGAAGAGAGAACGGCGCACGGAGGAGAGCAAGATGACCGCCTGGAGCGCAGAGGACGAGGACGGGGGCTGGGTGTTCTTGTAGAAGTCGAGGAAAAGGCTCATCGTCTCCGGGTTTTGCACGAGCCGTCGCCACGTGTTGGGGACTTGGATGGTGCCCACGTCCTCGGCCGACTCGTCCGGGTTGGTGCCGATGAAGTCGAAAGAAAGGGCGCGAACGGCGAGGGCGAGGGCCTGCTCCGCGATCTTCACCTCCTGTTGGGGGGAAGCGTTGGCGAATTGCCGGCGTTGGACTTGCTGGAGGGTGGAGAGGCAGATTTGGAATATGTGAAAAAGGCAGAGGTCTCGGAAAGACACAGCCGTTTTCCGATGCAGGGTGAGGGTGCGCCCGCTCGTCGGGAGGTTAAACTCCTCCACCACTTGGTTTAGGATCCGCAGGCCCACTATGCAGTAGTCCACGTTTGCATGCAAGAATTTCTCCACATCTTCCACAAGCTCCCTGTGCTGGGGGTCGTCGAACCAGCCTAGCTTGGTGATTCGACAGACGAGCTGGATGAGGCTCGTCGTCACAAAATCTGGCACTTGGTGACCCTGGTTGGCCAGATAAGAGAGGACGTAATTTCTAATTTCCACACGTTGAGCGACCGAAAAATTGTTCCAGTACTGAGTGATAAGTTTTGTGAGGGCGTTGGCGGCCACAAAGAGGGCGTACGAGGAGTGGGAGTGGTCGAGGATGTATTGGCACTGGGGTATATATTCCGCTGACGATTGCAGGGAAAGAAGCTGCTGTTGCGCTTGTTGCCGTTCCGATTCACTGCTGGAATTATAGAGGGCATCGCACAACAACTCTAACTGCTGGAGGCCTTGTGCGTCCATGGCTAAAGTAAGCTGGTAGGGATACCACCCTACGGCCGGTAGGAGGGAGGGGCTGCCAGCGGGCGGCAGTCGCCGGCCTTACCGACGAAGCAGATGTCCTGATGTCGTTCTAGAACAATAAAAATGGTGACGCGCAATCGTTCAACTAGTTTCAAATGTTCCTTTTTCCCAGTCCAGGACAGCCACGCTTCATGGAACGCAGTAACGTCGGTGCCGCAGGTTGCAATAGGATAGGGCGAGCGGGCGGTGGCGTTGGCAAGAAAATAGTGACAATCCGGCCTTTCCGGCTCCGAAAGCTTGTTCTCGTTCACAATCACCTGGGACACCACCCACGCAGTGGCCTCCTATAAACGTGTGGGCGGAAAGGAGAGTGTGGAGCGGCAAGAGGCATGGGATTGAGAGACAAGTCAGTGTACGAGCGCAAGGGCAACAACGGTTTGGCAGGCAAAGCGAGCAAGCTGTCGCTGAGGGCGAGCTGGCCTTTAAAAACCTTGCAACGGAGCAGGAGAGAGTGTGGAGGCATTGCAAGCATGGAAACGAGGGGCAGATTGCCGTTTGCAAGGGACATGAATGAATCTGTATAAGGCAAGTGGTTTGATGCTTACGCAAGTTGCAGCCAGGCCTTCCTCCGGGCATCTTTTTTGGCCCCACGGGCTTCTATCGCAGCAGCCAGACAGCACTTACCGTCAACGTAACCAGCCGCCACTCCCGCCCCAAATGACAGCGAGAATCATTTTTAAGTACATTTTTGTATTGTATGGAACCTAAAGAGGGAACCGCGGCGGTAGCAGCCCGGCAGGCTGCGGAGAAAGAAACCCGGGCGCGCCGTATACTCCAGGCACGTTTGCGGAAGTTTTGATCTGCTCCTTACGACCGTTAGTGACATTATCCTCATCTCTTTACGCTAGAATTTTTTGCAGATGGAAGGGGTGCAGCTTTGCGTGCCCCGACATGGGGTCGAGGACAACGAGGAGGAGCAGGACTGGGAGCTCGAGCAAGGGCTGCTGTCCCTCTTTGCCACGAGCGACAAAGCAAATCCTTCTTCGGCTGAGAATAGTGGTGAAGAAGATTCTTCTCCCATGCTCACCACACACACGTACACGCGCAGAGACCCGACAGCCCTCCCGCTGGAACTAGAGATTAGTCTGCTTTCATGCCGCCATTCCCTGTGGGGCCACAAGCTCTGGAATGCGGCCAAAGTTCTCGGGGAGATGATCGACAGTCGACCGTCCCTTGTTCAAGGAAAATATTGCTTGGAGCTGGGAGCAGGGGCCGCGCTTCCTTCCCTTCTGGCTGCCTTAAACGGGGCGAGGCGGGTCGTGTGTTCGGATTATGCCACCAGCACGGACCGCGTCCTGGTGGCAGCCATGCAAACGAACATTGACAGGCTGGTGGCTCAGGCATTCTTACCGCACGACGTATTAAGGGCGGTCGGATACGTGTGGGGCCAGCCGATCAACAGTCTGCTGGCGCCTTTGCAGGAGGAAAAGGGAGGGGGAGTGAGCAAGTTTCAGGTGATCTTGTGCGCGGACCTGATTTTCAATCGAAGTGAGCACAAAAAATTATTGTGGACGTGCAAGACGTGTTTGGAAGAGGATGGCGAGGTGCTTGTGACCTACTCGCACCATGATCCGGGAAAGCGTGCATTAGACATGGCTTTTTTCGCATTAGCCACGCAAGAGGAAGAAAGGGAGGAAGGGGTGGAGGGCGCTGCGCCTTGTTGTGGACGAACTCTTGCATGAATTTCAAAAGGGCCGTGGTC
>NW_005803308.1:0-1250 GCF_000240725.1 Microchloropsis gaditana
GCTCTTAACCTCCTTACCCCCCTTCGGGTTATGAGGGATGGGCGAGGGAGAGAGAGAGAGAAAGGGAGGGGGAGGGAAGTAAAACAGGGGGGGAGGGAAAGAGGAAAGCCTTTCAAAGAGTAAAGGAGGGACTGGAACCATCAAGGGAAGGAGGGAAAGGAAATTTACATTCAATCGACGCAAAGCAAACCGAGAGGGAGGGAGGGAAGCCAAGAAACGAGGGAGGGAAAGAGGGAGGGAGGGAGGGAGGAAGGGAGGGAGGAAGAGGCAGACCGTGGCCTGAACTTTTTCTCCTCCGTCACACCGACCCCTCCCTCCTCTTTTTTCCCTCTCTTTCTCTGCCTGGCCCCCTTTCATCCTCCTCAGGCGGCGAAGCAAGCGATTTGTGAGCTCGTCTTGAAGGAGGTGGTGCCCGAGGCCTATGCCACCTACTTCCCCGCCTCCGTGGATGGGAAGGACGGTAGGGAGGGAGGGAGGGAGGGTGGAGAAGAGGGGAAGACGAGGACCAGGGCAGAAAGGAGGCGGGTGGAAAACGGGAGAGTGGATGAAAAGCAGGAGCTAGGACGCAGGGGAGGGGATGGACACGTAAAAAGCGATGGGTCCTGGCGGCCTCAGTACACTCCGGTTCCTTCTGAGCATGAGAATGCTGGTGGCAAGGGGAGGTGAAGAGGGGAAGAAGGTGGGTAAGAACACTCACATCCGGGTATCTTGTTGGAATTTTCCCTCCCTGGCAGGTTCCGTGGGCGAGGAGGAGGAGGAGGAAGAGGAGGAGGAGGAGGAGGAGGAGGAGGAAGGGCTCGAGGGCAGGACGGAGGGGGGGGAAGAGGAAGAGGTGGTGGACTGGCGCTATGAAGAGAAGCTCTTCGACGAGGAGCAGTACCTGCGGGGTCTGCTGTGGAACGTTCAAATGTATGTGGATGGATATTGTCCCGATTACCAATACGCATACCGGTACGTCCCTCTCCCTTCTCCTCGGCCTTTTCTCCTTTTTCCTCCCTCGGACTTTTTCCCCTTCCCTGGCCTTCGGACTTTTCTTCCCTCCTCGTTACCCTCCTTCTTCCTCCCTCTTTCCCCTTCCCCTCTTTTCCCTCCCTTTGGGTGCAGCCACCGCTTCGCGCCCTCGGCGCAATGCTTGGCCGACTTTATCCGGAATCAGACGAAGAACAACGCGTCCAGCTTTGCACTCTCGGTTCCGACCTCCCTCACGCCGCCACTCCACCCGGCCCTGGCCTGCTTGGCAGTTATGCCTC
>NW_005803308.1:3526-5582 GCF_000240725.1 Microchloropsis gaditana
CTTTGCCGTCCAGTTTGAGGGAGGGAGGGGAAGAGGCAGGGAGGGAGGGAGGGGAGGAGGAAAGGAGGGAAGGAGGGCGAGCTGCCGCCTGGACGGATTGGGAGCGAGGAACGGGGTATGAGCAAGAGAAGATGTTAAAGAGCAACTTGATCATCCCCATCTTTATGTCTCTTTGACTCGCCCCCACTCACTTGCAGCCGAGACATGTACGTCTTTACCCTCTCCAGCTCCACCCGTACGCGATGGGTTTTGGTCGGTTGCCCCTGTTTGGTGTGCCACGCATGCAGAGCAGATGGGGAGGTGGGTGATTGCACGGACATGTCTCACGTCGCGTCCTTCCTCTCTCTGCCTTCGCGTCGCGTCCTTTCTTTCTCTGCCTCCTTCTCTGCCGTCCTTTCTTTCTCTGCCTTCGCGTCGCGTCCTTTCTTTCTCTGCCGCACGTCGCGTCTGCTTACCCGGGTACGTAGGAGCATGTAGTACAACGAATGAACAGCGTAAGCCATGGCCAGACAGAGTTTCGCGCGCTCCTCCTCTTTCAGGCTAGATGCGTGGCAAAAAAACGGTGGATTACGAGGGGATATGTCATATAAGATAGTAAGGTGCACCACGAAGGCTTTAGATTGCGCAAGAAAGGGGCACGACACGCATTCTCCCACAGTATCCAGGAGGTGGGCAAGGTACCACGAATTGTGAAGGGGATTGCGAGCCCTGGCAATCTCCCTCACGCGCAACCCAGGCTAACTGTGACGACTTGTGTCATTTTAAACATGTGTCTATCTTTGCATGTCGTCTCCCGTACCTCTCCAACACCACCGCCCACGGCAAGGCAAAAAGCGGCTCGAGCTGCTCCGATATTGACGTCAAAGCGACATTAAAATTATCCATGGCGTGAAGAGCGCTGCAATTCGACCCGTTTTCTCCATTGTCTCGTTGACTACTGGGTGGCGTGCCGACTACAGTCATCCCGTCACCTAAAATAACTCTTCACGTGGAAGGAAAGTCAGGACAGGAAGCGCCAGCATGGAACGAGAGAGATGCCAAAAGCATGAATCAAAGGTTTTCCCCGGTACACCCACATTTAAATGCCGTCGTGTGTGCGCCAAGCCTCACGATTTCGGACAGGCAAGAGCGTTCAATCGAATGAAAAGAAGGCTGAGATGTGCGTTTTTCCCTCCCAGGCTTTGATTATAGTTGCAGGACTTTACCAGAGCCCCCTCGCTCCTCGCTGGGAGCGAGCACTTCCTTCGCTTGTTTCACATTAAAATTCCTATTCGTGCACCCCACTGTAGGCAGGCTCGGACGTGAAAGCAGTGAAACACGTTCTCGCGGTGTTTCAGGGATAGCACAGAGCACCCACGACGCAGGCATTGGGGCACCGTACAGTCTATTAGGGCCTGTCAGGAAGGTGCATGCCTTACACTTCCATGCATCACAGGCACATTCGTGCATTAAGTTGCAGGGAAAAGGCGTGGGCTACGCCTGGTTCCGGCATGATAAGGAGAGCGATGGGCAGCAATAGGAGAGGGAGATCAGGTGCGCTTTGTTAATGGCCCCAGACAGCTTTGTCGTGTGACTTCTTCCCCTCCCTTGGCTTCCCTTCCTGCTATTCTGATTTCCTTCCTGCTGCCACCCCAGGGCGCCCACCGCTTCTCTCGCTTGTTCTCCTCCTTCTGCTCTTTACCATATTGCCGTTTGTGGAAGGAGGCATCTATGGTTTTTGGAAGTGGTTTCGAGGTAATGTTGAGGGGGAGGGAGGGGAAGGAGGAAGGCGTGGAAGGAGAGGTCATCGGTACATCCTTTCCTCCTCAAAGCGCCCCGTCGTGAACCTGATACATTGCTTGAGACATACTAAAATACTGCACATGCACGTTTGTCCGTGGCCCCTTTTTTATCCATCCCTCCCTCCCTCCCTCCCTCCCTCCCTCCTGGTCTTCCTGGTCCCAGGGCATTACAAGGAAGTCGTTTCCAAAGTGAGCAGCGAGCAGTACGCGGAGTTCGACCACGTCCTCATTGATGTCAATCAGGTAGATTAAATGAAGATCGGAAGAGCACACGT
>NW_005803308.1:9196-9452 GCF_000240725.1 Microchloropsis gaditana
GGCCTTCCCCCTCCTTCCCTTCCTCCTTCCCTTCCTCCTTCCCTTCCTCCCTCCTTCCTCAGGTCTCCACCGCCCCCCGAGAGAAGGTCATCCGGGTATCCTTGGCTGCTCTCCACAACCTGTGCTACGGCCGTCTGGACGTTCTCAACGCCGAGATGATTAGTTGCGGTCTCCCCAAGACCCTGGATAACCTCTTGGATCGAAAATGGTGCGGTGCTCCCCCGCTCCCTCCCTTGCTCCCTCCCTCCCTCCCTCC
>NW_005803308.1:10808-10958 GCF_000240725.1 Microchloropsis gaditana
TATTAGTGCATTTACTTTCCTTCCATACTGCCTCTACTTCTCCTTCTCGGTTTTCGCGCCGTCCTGTACTTTGATGATGCACACCCTTGATAGTTTCCCCTCCTCCCTCCCTCCCTCCTGCCTTCCTTCCCTCCCTCCCTCCTTTCTCCC
>NW_005803308.1:13187-15320 GCF_000240725.1 Microchloropsis gaditana
GGTAGAAAACAAGCAGCAGACCGGTGCAAAAAGCGTGTGGGAGACAAGGGCGGCGATACTCCTTCGTCCGGCCCGCCGGCTGCACGTGCCTGCACTTCCACAGATCTGCAGAGCTATGGGGACGTGGCTTTGATTCTCGCTCCTTCTCTCCCTTTCCACCATTCGCAGTGAATTTGATTTTGGAGCAGCGCATTCCTTCTTTGCCTTTTGCAATCAAGAAGCTTGACAGCATGATCGCCGAGCCTCCCCTGTATTCCTGGCAAGTCAAACTGGCCTGCTATGCGATTGCCTCGGGATGTGTCGCCCCTCTTTTCTTCTCGGGCTCGTTGATTGACGGTCTACTGGCGGGTTTTGTCGGCATTTTTGCGGGGGGGCTGTGGGTGATGGCGGACGTGTCCTACATTGTCGGGAAGTTGGGAGTCTTTGCCTCTGCGTGGCTGGCATCGTTCCTCGCCACCATTTTGGCGGCCCATATCCCCAACACCTGCTCCCTGGCCATTCATTTTGGGCCCATTGTCTACCTCCTCCCCGGCTGGAGCATCACGTCCTCCATCATTGGTACGTCTTCCTCGTGTTCGCTAGTGTCGTAAGTCGGGTCTGGCCCCCGATGCGGGCGCCTTGCTTGCCGCTTCCCTGGTCGTGTTGCACGCCGGTGTCATACTAATGCAGGGGAGGGGAGACGGACAAGGGGGAAGGTCGCTGGATAGCCGTCTTTGAGGAAGCTAGCGGCCTATCCTTTGTCAGGGGGGGAGGGAAGGGGGGGGCGGATGGGTCATTGTTTAGATTGTTGTTGGTTCAATCCTCGGTCGTATCCTCATATGCGACCATTTCCCTTCCCTTCGGATGCACGCCCGCAGAACTGTCGACGCAAAGCATGATCTCAGGGACCGTCAGAATGATGACGGCCCTCATGAACGCCCTTTTGATTGGTTTCGGCCTCGATTTAGGTGAGTGAATAGCACTGACGCGGGAGGGAGGCACGGACATTGTGTTTGCGCTCATTTCCCTGCGCCTGAATAGGGTTGCGACCGGTCGGGCATGTGGGAAAATGCCTTTTGATGAAAAGTGGTCGAATTGCTGGCTTCGAAGCTCTCACAACTTATGTTTCCGTACACAATGCACACGATATCCGTGGGACGCAGGGCACCGAATGACCTTCTGGGAGAGTAATGTTAGCTGGACGTCGACGGAAAACTGTAACCCAGTCTCTATGTGGACCCAAATTCCTCTCTTCATCGCCACCGTGACCTGTTTCAACATACTTATGAAAGCAGCTCCGGTCCAATGGCTGAGTATGCTCATTGTAGCCGCGATTGGCTACGTCACCATCAATTTGGCGCCGACGGTGGGGGAAATGACACCCGGGAGCAGCACGGTGCTGACCGCCTTTGTGTGTGGCGTGGCGGGGAATCTGTACGCCTACGCGACGAACAGCCCTGCCTTGGTCCCTATCTTGGCCGGGGTGTTTTTGATCGTGCCAGGGGGAATGAGCGTCAGGGGCGTGGAAAAATGGCTGAATGACGACCTGAATGGCGGCTTGGATTTTGGCAGTGGGATGATGCTGGTGGCCGTCTCCATCTCCATCGGTCTCTTTGCCTCCAGTGTCATCATGTACCGGCCCAAGTTGAAGATTTCCAATGCCGTCTTCTTCTAGAACGTCCAGGCGCGATCTTGCGTCTTCTAGAACGTCCAGGCGCAATCTTGCGAGTAGCTTCATTTAAAACCCGTGGTGACTATGGCGTACATCGTAAAAGTGAACGTGAGGATGGAGGGAGAGAACAAGAGAAAGGAGAAAAGCGAACGAGCAAACGCAAGAAAAACTAGATTAAAGAATTTTGTATAACGTGCTTTTTATAGTTAGAAAGGTAGTTTAAATCCACGAAAGCTTTTTAAAAAAGGCCGAGAAGGTGAGAATCAAAAATGCAAATTTGAAGAAAGGCCAAATTTGCGCGGATGTTTCCGGTGCGTTGCAGGATTAATAAAAAAGAAAACCCGAGAAATTCCTTAAGGAGCAAGATTTGGTATTTTTGATAAATGCGTACGTAAAATCTTCAATGAGTTGATAGTAGGAGCATCATGGGTAGGTAGAGCCAGAATCAGGACGTACGGGAAGGGAGGACATGGTGTAGAGGC
>NW_005803308.1:15330-17151 GCF_000240725.1 Microchloropsis gaditana
AAATGGCTGGCAATCAGTAGAAAAAGGAACTCAATCCTCATAATGTTATCATTTTCAATTTATTGCGAATTTCCTGATCTGGCGAAATACCACCCGTTTACAAGTTTCAAAGTCAGCGACTTTTTGCAGAAGTTCAATGTTTCTCGGAAACCGAACCTTCGTCAACATGGAAGAGTTGGAAGAAATTCGCACACAAGAGCAAGCAGGGGCGGTAAAGCCCTGCATTCGACTTGTTTTTTTCTTCCCTCCCTTTAAGAAGTTGTAGGGAAAAAGAGGCAAAGAGTCGAAAAGGTGGAAAGGAGAATAAGAACGAAGGGAACAAAACAAAAAACAAAATTGGCGTTGTTGGTGATGTGATATTGCTAGAAGCAGGAAAATACGAAGAGCCTTTTTACTTGGTAATATATATGTCTCTACCCGTGTTGTAAGTCTCTCCCACTAAAAGACATGATAAGATTTGGAGCTGATTCTGTCTAAACTTTTTTCTACATTTTTCATACATCGAAAAATCTGTTAAACTAGCGAGAATTTTCATAAGTGAATAAATAAATCAAAGTTCAAGAAGACGGTGTTTCGTAGCTACCCTGGTATGGGGAAATAAATGGGCCGTGAGGGCAAATTCGATTTTTTTCCGATTTATAACTTTCACTTAACTCGCATTTGCCCTCACGGCTACTATTCCCCCTACTCTTCGAAAAAATCCCTCTGTGTCGAAAGCATCGCATCCATGTCCAGGTTTTGGGTTCATGGCCGCCCCCCATGTCAAGGACATGTGGGATGATGGTCTAAAACATCATACATCCTCTCCGTCATCACCTCTGCCCTTGGCGAGCCTGCCCTCGGGCCCTCCCTGCTTCCCTTTCTAGCTTTCATGGTAAGCGGGCAAGGCGGTAAGCTTACCGACATGTACAGCCCACGACTTAGGGAGTCGTGGTAACAGTGGTGGTGATATAGGTAGCCAGTCCACGGAAGTGAAGAATCATGTCATACCCCTTGGCAGGATAATGAACAGCGAGCAGCGAGGGGAATCTCCCCTTATGTACACTTCATCAAAATCTCATTTGGGCACTTCACGTCCTCGAAATTCACATGCCTCGCGTTTATCTTTCTCTTGCCCCGAAGGTCGCTACGTGCTGCTTCCTTTTGCGTTCAGGAAGACGAAGCTGGGACGGTGGAAGAGATAACGAGGACAAGACTCTGTAGGAGGAGACGATGACGGAACCCCCTTCGACTCCGACGGGCGCAAGCATCCTCCCGGCCGGGTCGGACTCCTCGGAAGTTCTCACTGATAGAGAGCAGGTGTTGGCTTCTTTTACCAATATCCAGTGGGACACCTACGGACGAACGATGCTGGATGCAGGAGAGGTGAGGGTGGAAGGGACGGAGAAGGGGAGGACACGAGGTTTCAAATCAGGCACAAAGGATTTAAATGTTGCGTGATTTCTACAAAAATACGCATGTATGCGAGTGAGTTTACCCGCAGCCATGGAGCGGTAGCCATGTCGAAGTGCGTTGTCCCCTTCCCCTCTAGGCATGCAGGCCCATCCTCCCTCGCATTTTTATTTCACGCCCCACCCCAGGTGAAGATTTTGAAAGACTGCGACGACAAACCCCTGGACTTCCTTTTGGCCGACCCTGGGGACGCGTCGAAGCTTGTGGACACGTTGCTGAAGCTTTTGAACTCAGTCAGCGACCTGGTCATTCAGCAGTACGCCCTGACCCAGCTTCAAGACATCCTCTCCGACAACCTGCCCCAGGTACCTTTCCCTCCCTCCCTCCCGTCATACATCCCATCGTAGGATCATGTCAGAAAGATCTCTG
>NW_005803307.1:0-1438 GCF_000240725.1 Microchloropsis gaditana
CCCCCCCGCCAGGTACGTCCTGATCACGGGTGAGAAGTCCCGACGCCTCTCTGTCTACGAAACGCTCTCTGCCAAGCCGATCAGCCGTGGCCAATTGGACGCAGATGTCTCCCAAATGGCGACCATGGAAAGTCCGGGTATGGAAACGAAAGGGAAACGGCCGTGCCTGTGGGTAGCCAGCCGTCAGGGCACGCTCGTCAAGCTCTCTCCGTTTTGAGGCGGGGATTTCGTGCGACGCAGATTTTGTCCCCGCCGAGTGTGAGGAAAAAGGCACGACGCCTTTTTCCCGGCAGGGCTTGGGTCGATCCACGAGTGTGGTTCGGTTGTCGGCATAGAAGAAAAGGTACTAGGGGCGCCTCCCACTCGAGACCTTGTCAAAGATTGCTCTGCAAGGGCTCGACCTGCCGAGCGTGTTTTTCTTTGAATTTGTATTCTCGAGACTTTTCCGTTCTTGTTTTATTCTGTCTTAGCATCTTTTAGCCCCCCCTAGCCACCCTCTTTCTCCCAGTCAACACTCTCCAAAGTAATTCGCGGGCGACTTCCTCTTTTGAAAGGTGAAGCAGTGTTCGCGTTGCACTCCCGCAAGAACATAGAACTGGTCTAGAATTTGAGGGGGAATAAACATTGTCACTATGTGTTGTTTTATGCAGCATCTATTAAGTCAAATTCATTCCTTCTCGTGAGCAACATGACATCTATCGAAGTAGCTTGATCATCTTGAAGAAGGAAAACCTTTCCCTTTACTTCAAAACATATTAGCTATGTACTATAGACTCAACTGTTACGAAAGACGTGATGTTGACGGGCACAGCGAAAAAAGAGAGGGTTTGCATGTCAATTTTGACGTTGTCGCGTGGTGGAAAGCTACCCGGCAAGGCGAAAAAAAGCAGCCAAGCCTTCATATCCTTGCCAATAATTTACTTCCTTCCACGAAACACGATTTCACATGGAATGTCGCGCGAGACACCGTGTACGCCATGCTTTGTCGATGACAGAGAATGGCGTGGCAGTCGATTTTTGGTTTTCTTGGCAATGCATCACGGGTAAAAACCTGGGGGCGGGCGAATGAAGCTCGAGGCGGTAGACAGAACAAGAATTCAAGAGTCCCACACCCAGTCGACTTCCACGCATGAGATTGCATACCGCTCTCGGGAACGTTTTTTAACAAAGGAACGAGAGGCACAAGGGCGACCAGTGCGCATTTTCGTTCATAGCACGAGCTGACTGGGCCTCTGATTGTATTTTCCCTCTCTGTCACCACAAAGCAGAACAGCCGAGGTGCTGCATCGCGTGATAGACGGGCATGGCTTTGAATTAGGTCCGGATCCAGCTGTCGTTTGCGCGTTATCAGCGCACGTTGAAGCCCTCAAGCCTTCTCAAGACGATTCAAGGGGGTATGCCGACCACAAATTGCACGGCAAACAGTCACGTGGTGACT
>NW_005803307.1:4306-6633 GCF_000240725.1 Microchloropsis gaditana
GATGGAAGGAGGAGCGGGAGGGAGGAAGGGAATGACTGAAAAGGAAAACCCCATGAAAAAGAACCAATTATAGATACACACGCGTCCCTTCCTTCTCCCTCGCCTTTCCATCGGTTTCCGACAACTTTTTTTCTTCCCTCCCTCCCTCTCTTCCTCGCTTAGCCCATGAATTCCAGCTTTGCCTCCCATTTTCTTTCCAGAGCCTTGATCTCAGCCCGGCTACCCTCTGCATACCGTATTCATGAGGTCCTACTCACAGGGCGAGGAAATGCTTTGCCGGTTTCAGTCCAGTATTGTCGGCGGCAAATTAAGCTCGGGCGTGAGGAGGACGGAAATGGACACAAGGCTCGAGGAAGGCCTGAGACGCAAAAAAGATGCGGTCGCCGGTAGATGCAGCCATGTATATAAAGCCATAGGAACTTGGCAGAATTTTGGAAGGGACATTGAGGAATGAATTTTAGCGCAATACACTAACATATAAACCCGTACGTTCCGACGTTCCCTTGGAATGGCGCTTGCCCTTCCTGGCCTTACCCAAGGCAAAGCTTGTTCCAGAAAGCACAAGGTGATCAGCCAAACACTCAACTTTTCGACTCCTTATGGCCTGGGAGCTTGTGGCCATATACATTGCAGGCAGGGCATGCGTGACAATAATAAAGGAGGAGGAGGAGGCAAGCACAGGGCTTTATCTCTTGAAGCTCGCCGAAGCCCGTGGGCGAGTACCCGCCTATTCCGTGAGGGAAACATAGTGAATATGAAAGGACGGTCGCAACCCCCACTTGGCATTAAGACGCGCCTCCACACGACATGCACAGCGAATGCTATCATGCGTGCCTTGAGCAAGAACCCAAAACCAGGCGTAAAACAGGCCTCGATCCTCGCTTTTTTTGGCGGGGGAGGCGGTAGGTACCCATCTACCGCCCCGACCAAAACCAACCAGGCATCGAGCCCCGCCGGCATCGACTTGGAAAGCGACAACGACGACAACGATGAGGAACCTTCGACAGGGAGCGCTTCCAGTACACGTGGCGAGAAACGTGAACGAGCTGCCGGAGCTGACGACGAGGAACGTCGAAGGGAAAGGGGTGGTGTCGCAGTGGTGAGGGCGAAGGCGATAAGCACGGATGCCTCCATGAACGTCACATTCGTGCCGAAGGAAAATAAAGAGAACGTGTCCACACGACAGCCTGCACAAAGCACAGCAAGGAATGGGCGCAATGTCATGCCCAAGTGTACCGAACAAGAGGGGGGTATGCCGACCACAAATTGCACGGCAAACAGTCACGTGGTGACTGCTCCATCCAAAGGGTCCAATCCCCGCGATCAATCCTCCCTAGCAGCAAGACCTGTCAGAACAAGGAGAGGAAAGGGCGCAGGATTCATGGAAGGGGACGAAAATTGTGGGACGGGCCTGGAGAAAGCGGAGGATGAAAAGGAGGCGGCGGTAAAGGAGGAGAGGGTAAAGGAGGATGAGATAAAGGAGGAGGCGAGCGCGGCGGGGAGAAGGGGCACAAAGAGAGAAGGAAGAGCGAAGAGGGGGACAGATGGGAGGGATGAGGGGCGTAAGGCGGAGAGGGTGGAAAAGAGGAAGGAGGTGGCGGGGAGTGGTCAAGACAAGGAGGAGGAGGAGAAAGAAGAGGAGGAGGAGGAGGAGGAGGAGAAGGAAGAGGAGGAGGAGGAGAAGGAAGAGGAGGAGGAGGAAGTGAGCATGAAGGGAAGTGCCGACGAGGCGAACAAGCCCGGGAGGATGAAGCAGGAGGCCAGGGAGGGGGAGGAAGAGGATGGTCGGGACGGGCAGGGAATGACCGAGATCGAACGGCTACGAGCCGAGAGAATCCGAGCGAACGCAGCCTTCCTGGCCGCCTTGGGCCTGGCGGGATGCAAACCTTCGGCGATGATGCGGAGTGACGGTGCGTGGACCCTGAGGGAGGGAGGAAGGGAGGGAGGGAGGGGGACGCTGGGGCTGAGTGGGGTATGGAAGGAGGGGCAAGGGAGGAGGGTGCCGACGGAGGAAGAGGGGAGGAAGCAGGACGGACGGCTCTGTCCGTCTCGTGTGCGTCATTCCCACTTTCCTTCCCTCCTTCCCTCCCTCTTTTCCCTCCCTCCTTTTTCCCTCCTTGCTTTGCGCAGGCAAACCACCTGTCAAAAAGTCGAAGAAGAAAATACCCTCCCCCTCTTCCTCCGCCCTCCTTCGCCTTCAACCGTTGCGCCGGTCCACACGAAACCGAGGCCTTCCCCCGGTCGGGGCTGAGGGCGGAACGGAGGAAGGGGGAAAGAAGGAGGAGGAGGAGGAGGAAGAAGAAGAAGACTCAAGAGGTCCGACAGTC
>NW_005803307.1:10371-12777 GCF_000240725.1 Microchloropsis gaditana
TGTATCGTCGAATCAGAGAGAGAGTGCGGGAGGAGGGGAGGAAGAAGGGGAAGTGCAGTCGCAAAGCGTTCCAGGGCGCAGGCAGCACCATCACCATCCCGCGCATGAGGAGGGCGAGGACGACGACGATGACTTGTTGTTGGGAGCCCCTGAGAGTTGATGGTACTGATAACAATTCAATGGACAACGTTCGTGCCTGATTTTGGTTCCTTTAAAGCATTGACGTTTCGTGATTTTGTGGGGGGGATTGCTCTGGACCGTGGATGGGCCATATGGCGATAAAGCCTGTACAAAAAAGCCGCACCCATCAAGGCATCTTTCCCGTGGAATAAGATACATTGGTCAGTCGTTTTTGAGGAAGGCAGACAATATGCCATGGGGCTGACATGTCGCGTAGCCCACTGGTATAGACTTGCACTACAGGACTTCGTGCAAAGTCTTTTCTTCATTTGTCAGCCGCTTAAGATCCCGCTGAAGTCTTCATTTTGGCTTCTAGCACCTTCGTATCTCTCAAATATATATTTATTTCCTCAGGTGTGGCTTATTCTTCTGTTCTGTGATTTTCTCTGCCTAGATTTGAGACGCTTTCCCCACCTTCTCGGGCACTACATACTCACATTACCACTTCAAGTCTTCTACCATCCTTGATCGCGTTCTCCCTCGTTTTTGCTGGACAGGGAGACATTGGCTGTGCAATATAAATCTCAATGAAACAATTATAATGACAATTGGATGCCGAATAATGAAAGAAATCAGGAAAAAATACATGTTTAATTAGGGAAAAAGAAAACCGAAAAACCTCCTCCCCCCCCCCGGGGGGAAAAAAAAGAAAATGATGGCGATAGGGTTCTCGCTCGTGACAAACAGCAACGCAAGAGCGGCACACCCTCTACGGGACGCACCTCGCACGCGCAATCGTGTAACATCTACGCTTGACATGCAGGCACCGATGAAAGGGAATCATCATTCATACGCAAATTGCTCCTTTCACCCAATTACAAACAGCTCCTACGCATCCCAGCCATCTGGCCCTGTGGAGGTCCGCAAATGCCTGAATTTACTTTCTAGATTGGTCGTTCCCTCATGAAATTATGGCTGGTCTACCTCTTCTCAAGCTTGGGGGGTTAGCAATCAAAACACTGGCCAAGCCAGTGGCCAAGCGCCTCAAAATCGAAGCCACAAAGCGACCGACGTTAAAAAACTTGTACGTGACGGTGGGGCAATGGACACACCAAGCTTCTGCCTGGATCACCATTTCCTCGGCGGGACACAAATCTTTGGGGGTGAAGGAGTTGGAGGAAGCAGCAGCCTTTGCAAGGGGTGCAGATTTCTTGTCGGAGACGTTGGTATTTTTTGTAGGGGGTGCAATCCTTACGTTCGAGTACACTAGGTCAAACGCAAGCGCGGCACAGAAGGAAGCTGCCAAGGAGGCGTCCCGACAGAAATTCAGGGAAGATTTGGAAGCCCGGTTCCTATCGTTGGAAGCGAGGGTGATACGAATGGAGGAACGGCAGCAGGCAGGATGGTCATCTGTGTTCCCGGGCTCGAAAGGGAAGGAGGGACGGCGAGTGGCACTCGAGGATTTGCCCGAAGCCCCGCATTTCGCCGACGTGGAGACGTTGAAACGAAAAAAAAAACAGCAGGCGGCGGAAGCGGTGGCTGGAGGAGGCGGTGGGCTGGAGGAGAAGGAGAGAGGAGGTAAAGGAGGAGTCGGTGGGGGAGCCGAAACAGGCTCAGACGCAACGATCAAGTCCCCGCCTCTCCCAACGCCAACATCCGGGTATGATATCCCACAGACAAAAAAGAGATTGCCCAAAGAGAGAAGTCCTTTGGATAGATCGTCCTCTTCCCCGCCCAAAAGTGGTGCAGCCCTTATCTCCTCCCCTCCCGGCGCTTCCAGGTCGGCGGGACCAACTGCCGACGGGCTCGTGGGAGGGAGGGAGGGAGGGAGGGAGGGAGCAAAGGAGGAAGGGGAAGAAGGAGGGTCCATTGCACAAAAACAGAGGGGCCGGGGAAGTTGGCGGGCATGGGCGTGGAGCTTCGTCCGAGGAGGAGGAGATAGAGAAGGAGGAAAAGGAGGAGAAGGAGGAGGAGGAGGAGGAGGAGGAAGGGGAGGAATCGATGGAGGGGAAGGAGGTGCAGCGACGCCTTGAGCTCAAAAAGGCAGAGAAAACGTGAGAGGTGCTCACCAGGGGATTTTGAGGCCGTTGAAGCCCACGGAAAAGGGGGAAGAGGGCGAGGCGGGAGGTGGAAGATACGGGGCTCGTATCTCTTAAGGTAGCTGCACCGACGTGTCTGATGCGGCGGTGACGGTAGGCGAGGCAAGGGACGGGTTGGGTGGAGAGACTGTGAGGTTGTTAGGGGAAGGAGGGAGGGAGGGAGGGAGGGTGTACAGGCTGGGGGAGG
>NW_005803307.1:15371-17144 GCF_000240725.1 Microchloropsis gaditana
AGGGCGGGAGGCAGGCGTCGAGGGATGGAGAAGACAGTGAAGGAAAGAGGGTGAGGGGATGGCTCTGGCGACAGTCCTTACAGTGCCTTCGGCCCCCAGGCGATTCCAGATCCGGACAACGTGCACTTTGGTAGCAGGCCGGAAGTTAACGAGGACACCGGCACCCACCGTGGTGAGGAGGCAGGCGCCCAAGGGGGCGACAGATCTGGAGAAAAGAGGCGAGGAGGGCAAGAAGGAAGGAGGAGGAGATAGGGTGCGTCGGGAGATTGGGAAGCCAAGGAGGGGGAAAATGGAACCCAAATAAATCATCTTCTCCTAAAAGAGCTGTGCGACTACAATACTTTTGTACCTGTCTTGAATGTCTTGAGGTCGAATGTAGCACATCGCCTTCCATTCCAATCGGACCTCCAAAGTACCCTCCTTGCTCCCACCACGGTACCGCCTGAGGGTACCCCATCCGTAAGGCGTCTTCACAACAAAACCAGGTTCCCAGACGCAGGCTGCTCTCGATCTACGTCCTATAACGATATCTTCCTGCCCGCGGTCCGTTCGTGTAGTAAATTTCTCCCAACAGTGTTGTCGTAGTTTCCCATGGAGGGGTGATACGGCCTCCGCCATGGGAGCGTCCTCCTCCCTGTTTGTGATGTTTTTCCTTTTTGCTTCACCACGCAGGAGAAGACCGCGGTCTGGGCGTCGAAAAATATCACATCAAAACATGCCGGGACATTACACTTAGGGCGTGCCTGGTGTAGCCCGGTAACACACAAAAAAAGCGACGGGATTAGTATTACCTCCCCTGGAAGTCTCGCGGTTGCTGCAACAAGCGAGCCCTCCCAGCGATGCCTCCCACGCCGTCGTTAATCCTCCACTATGACACGCATGTTCACGCCACATGCTTGGTTTACCGTTGTGACCTTCTTTGTGGAATGGTGTCTTTACCGGATTGAGTTTCCACCCCTCTTGTGTTATTTTTTGGGATGTTGCGCTCATTCCCTCCCTGCCTATCCGGTTTACTTCCCGCTAGCTTGCTGTATATAGATCCTTTGTGATTTCGGAACATTTTTTCCTCCTTGCACCAAGCACTCAGTCTTCTCACAGTCCTTATATCATCCTCCATGCGACTCTATGTTCGAACAAGCGCGCTGCCCAGTTGGTACACTTGCCCCGTTGCGCAGTTTTACAGGTGGAGGGAACGCTGGCGAACACCGCTCCCCTTACCAGCTTAGCCAGTTCCGCCTCCCCCTCCCAAGCATCATTTGTGCCCGTCGCACCTCCACCGCCGCCTCCCTCCACCTTTACCTCCTTCCTGCCTGGCTTCAGCATGCTCCGGCTCCTAGACGTGGGCTTGGAGATAGGGCGCGGTCTGGGCCTGGTGCGGTCCACGTCCTTCATTGAGGTACCTGGTTCATGGATCCCGAGAGGGTGGAGGGCGAGGGTAGGGGGGTATAAGTATTCTTGCATGAATAGACAGGATTTCCTCACGGCAGTGAGGAAACTGAGAAATTTGGTGGCTTCAGGATGCGTTTGCTTTTCCTTGAGGAAGTAGAGAAGGCGGGACAGGGGCTGCCCTGTGATGGGGAACAGTTGAGTTCTTCGAGGGGACTGTTTACGAGGACGATAGAATGGACATTATTGCATATATGATATGTGTGTACATTTACCTCGAATCCTCTGCATATCTCGTTTGTCTTTAAAATGCGGACCGTATGAAGCCAGGAGACGTATCGACTGCTGCTTCCCCCATTCCTCTCACTCCCCCTTCCACCCCTCCCT
>NW_005803306.1:0-6402 GCF_000240725.1 Microchloropsis gaditana
GGTAATCCCGGGGCCGCTGTCAGTGGCCTCTACATACTCGTCGGACCGTTAATATTCAAAAAGCCGTTGAATATCGTGAAAGAGATCTCGGACACTTGTCAGCGCGCCATTTTGATAGGCTTTCAGCTTTTCCTTTCGTGTAATTTGCTCGATGGCACATGCTGACGCAGATTTATATTTTAATCATCAGGGATCCTGCATAGCACTTCAGAACTTCGCGAATTCCGATATAGCATGGAAGGCTAACCTCCGACGGTTGGACAAAAAGTAAGTCAAGACCTACGGGCAACTAAGTAATCCAAAATTTTCTGCAAAGCCATGGAAAAGGAAGGTACGAGTCCGAATATATCGTATGTCGTACAATGCTTGCCCTCGGCCACGGGGCTTCCTCTTCTTTAGAGAAATGTGCTCATGTACTAAGTGTAATAATGGATTGTGGAGTGAACTTGTCTGTAGGGCCTCAAATCAGGCCTTGGCCATTGTGCTATGGTACATGATTTGAAAGGAGACTTCACGTGTCATAGTATGATTTATTTACCCCCAACTTGACGCGCAGATTTTCTTTCCGGCGACGATCGCTTCTTGTCACTGCACTTGGATGCGAAGAAGAGGGAATTTAAAGCTGCTGGAAGGCGAGAAATGGAACGCGCTTATGAGAAAAGAAGCTATTTCAAACCTGTAATTACCCCAAAAGCTGCTAGCAAAGTTCAAGGCTCTTCCATGGACCGCTTTGAGGCATTGTACCGGGACGCTGAAGCGCGAAAGGTGCGCCGCGCTGTGCTGGGTAACAAGCTTCGCCTAGCGAAAGGTACATTCAAACCGACATTGTACGAAGCAAGTCGTTCTCACTCAGTCTCACCATCTCGTTGCGAGGGAGGGCATCGAAGCGATAAAAATAATGGCTTTGGTACGCGCTTGTGCCCAACGGGTCAGGACGTGAAAGAGAAGCGAGCGCGGATCGAATCCCTCAAAAATCGTTACGAGACGGAAGGATGCACATTTGAGCCTCAATTATTCTCTCACAATGTATCACCAAGTCTGCATGATACACTACCCGTGCACGATCGCTTGGCTCGCTATCAAGCAGCGCGAGAGCGTCGGCTAGAAATGCTCCGCGCTCAACGGGATAACGAAGAAGCTTCCGAACACGCGTTCATGCCGCAGCTCGTCTCGAGCAGCAAGGCCCGAGAGCGCGCCTTACAGGCACGTGCAGTGTACCATACGGCATCGGTCGACGCAGGGACCACGCCTTTAAGTGTTTTCGAAAGACTTTCGAGCAACAGACAGGCACGTGTCACGCATCACCCCGCGGCCACACCCCAGGACTTTAAAGGAAATTTCCTTCAGACCCCGAATCCGCGCTCCACATCCTCAAACGCTCGAGACACATCGTCGATAGCTGCACGTTTCCAGGAGTATGATCGACTTCGAAGAGCCAAACAAGAAGGGCTGGTCCAGCGTCTTGAAGAAGAACGAGCCGCACAATGTACCTTCCAGCCAAAACTTCCGGAGAAGAAGCGTCGCCACAAATGTCATCGTCATGCAGACGATCCGGCGAGCACCAAGCGGAAATGTGAAAAGTCGCACTCTTCCCACCGTCATCGCTGTCGCCATTCTCCTCTTATCTCCTCAGAGGACTGCGAGCTTGCCCACTGCACTTTTAAGCCTCGCGTCTCTCGCAGTCCTGAACGTGTTCGAGAGGGAAGTGTCATCAAACGCCTCTTACGGGAAGGCCAGGATGCGAAGAAAAAGCTGCAGCACATGCGCCGCCTCCAGGAAGAGCGTGAACTACGTGGCTGCACTTTCAAGCCCCATGTCACGCCGTATATCCCGCGGGCGTGCGGCTCAGGGGCATCGGCGCCGGCGCCCGCTGTGGTGGTGGTACAGTCGCCGTCTCCGAACCCCTCCCCTTCCCGACACATCCACCACCATCAGTGCAGCCATTCCTTCCCCGTGGAAGATATGAGGGACCGTCGCGCGTTGGCCCCCCCCCGCCACAGACGCCACTACGAGGAGAGCGAGGAGGCAGGGGTGACTACTGCTGCCTTGCGACGCGTCCGCGACACGATCCAAGGCCGGGAGTCCCCTCCACCCACGTCTTCCTTGGTCGTGACCAAGCTCCAGGTATCCTTGGAACGACCCTCGTTGAACTCGCGTCGTGAGGACCTGCACTATCGCGACCACCGACGCTCGCCTTCGGGTGGTAGCAGATACTCTCCGAGACGGCACCACAGCCTCTCTCCCCGAGGACGCAGTCAGTCGCCCTACGGCGGGGGGCAGAGCTCGTGCGATGAGCGAAGTGCTTCTCCTACTTATTCAGACTATGACAGGACGGGCGAGCGCCATGGGAGCCACTATAGGAGGAAGGGCCCGCCGCGGGGCCACCCCCCGGGAATGAATCCTCGTCGCTTCTCGCCGGGTACGAAGACCTCATCTTTTCACAAGACGCGCCGGTACGGGAGGCAGACATCTCGGGGTTGGGAAGAGGAATGGACCGGGGATGACGAGGGAGAGGTTGGAGGAAGGGGAGATGGGTGGGACTCCGGACAATGGTCCGCCCGCGGATCTGCTCGAGGCAACCGCCGCTCCAGTGCACCGACCTCATCTTCAAAAAGAGAGGACACGTCCAGCGCAGCACCCAGGGGATATGAAACGACTGTTTCTCAAGGAGACGAGGAAGAGGAAGACCCGTACTACTATGATCATGAGCAGCAGCAATGGTTCCGGCGCGAGCCCGGCCAAGCCGCCCAGTATGGAGACCAGAGCGGGCGGCAGACTCGATATACTCAAGGACAGCAGCAGGAATATGAGTATGAAGGGCAGGAGTACGGTGACGAGACGGTGCCACCGCTTTCCGGGGAGGAGCAACCATGGCGGGAATCTCTGCGGGAAGGGGAAAGGGAGGTGGCGGCGCAGGAATTTTTACCGCGGGACTCATTCGATGAGACTGACGACCAAGGATTTGATGCTACGGCGTCGGCTCCTGCACACGGTAAAGGGCAACAAGCGCATAACACACGGGCGGAATCGCAGCCACAGCGCCGTCAGCCTGGGCTGACCGAATCAGACCCAGAGCAAGCACCGCGGCAACAGCGGCCGCAGCAATCCAAGCCACAGCGTGACAGTCTCGAACAAGATGGGCAAGAAAATACTTTATATTCTCCACCAAGCGGCCTCCGGATTTCTCTGGCTCCCAGCTCCAGTCATACTGACAAGCTGGGGTCTGCGGAAACCATGGATTGCTCCGGACCGCTGGTGGATGAGGACGGCGGGGAAGAAGCTTCCGCAGGCGTCCAACATTCTGTCAATAAATTAGCCTCAAGAGTGATTGAGTCGTCTTCGAGAAGCTCTGCGGTCCGGACCTCTGATGCGAGGTCAAATCGTCGTTCCGACGGGACGACCGACTTGGACTTGACGACTTCCGCAACAGTTCTTGACTCTGCTGCGACGGTCGAGCACAGCGGATACGGTGGACGTGATACACGTGAAGAGGAGGATAATGGCCCGGATGAGAATGAAGAGGAGGGGCAGCAAGCACCCCCCAGGGAGGCAGTTCAGGAGGAATTTCTGCCGCACGACTCCTGGGATGGGACCGCTGCGGGCTACAATGCCACGGGGAGCAGCACTTTGGTATCCAGCATCAGTCAATCGGGCTTCGTGAGCAGTGGAGAGGTCTCTACAACACCTGGACCCCTTCCATCTACCACAACTTTGTCCCCGGGCACCATCGCTTCCGGGGCGTCGGCCTCCTTATCCTCTCATAGCACCTCGCTTTCCCTCCCTCCCACCACTGCAACCAACCGGTCGTCTTCCAAAAGAGATGCAGAACAATCTTCGCCGGAGCTCTCTGGCTCCCTGTCAGGGGATACCGATCGAAGCCATGCCTCCTCCCTTCGCACGCCCGCCTCGTCCACTTCCACTTCCTCCTTGGCCGGTGGCTCGTCTGAACGACCCCATGCCTCTGTCTCAAACGCGGGTCCGGCAGGCATAGATTTACCTTCGACTGCATCTTCCTTCTCGCGGCCCTGGCGCGAAAGTTACGCGCCCTCGTCTCCTCGCCACACGCCCTACGACCAATCGACATCCTCCTGGGTCGTGAGCCCTGCCACGGCTACTGGAGGCGCTCGCACTCCACTCCCTCCTACCCCGGGAGCTCCTTCCAGTAAGTCCGTCCGGTTTAGCAGCCGCCTGACTGAGAATGGCGTCGATGTATCGGCACCAGAGACCGGTTTCACGCAGCAAGAGCTGCCTGAGGGGGTATCCCAGGAAGCTCTGCGGCTGCTCACGACCATGGAGCTGCCCTCCGGCTCTCTGGCGCCAAAGTTAAGTGGACAGGAGGACGGCCGCTCGGCTGCGGGAAGATCTTCGGCTTCCTCCGATCCTTCAATGCGAGTACCGCAAATATCCGCAACCGTCATGCAGCTTTTCGATACTGTCCAAGACCCCTCTATGGATGACATGGGGGACAATCCACCCTCCCTCCGCCCTGCCGAGAAAAAACCTCAGGTTTCTCACCCAAGTGTCTTTCTCTCTGATACGGTCCCACCGAATACGTTTACACACCTCCCCCTCTTCACCAAGCGTCCCAAGACTCCCTGGAGCCCCAAACGCGCACACAGGGAAATTTCCTCGAAGCCAACGAATCCGTTCCACACCGGGCTCCGGCCGTCCTTGCCCTCTACTTTGCCCTTGACGACAAGCTCCTTTCCCTTCCCCAACCATGGAACCCCTCCTGGCTTCCCTCTCCCCTCCTCCCTCTCCCAGGCCCCGCCCCAGGTCTCCAGCACGGTCTTGGGTCTCTTTGACACTGCCCGCCTTCCAACTTCAACCCAGAGCGGCTCCGCTGCCACCTTCCTCAACTCCTCCACTAGCAATCCTTCTTTCCCTGGTCGGATTCTTCCACAACCAGGACGAGAAAATGCTTCAACCCCCTCTGCGACTTCGCAACATTCCATCCCTCGGTCTTGGGTGATCAGCAGGGGCATGGAGCATGAAGCAGAGCGCGTTCAGGCATCGACGGCGGCCATGCGTCTGCTTGATACGGCACAAGACCCCGCGGCGTCTGTCACCAGCACGGGCATGGAGCATGAAGCAGAGCGCGTTCAGGCATCGACGGCGGCCATGCGTCTGCTTGATACGGCACAAGACCCCACGGCGTCTGTCACCAGCACGGGCATGGAGCATGAAGCAGAGCGCGTTCAGGCATCGACGGCGGCCATGCGTCTGCTTGATACGGCACAAGACCCCGCGGCGTCTGTCACCAGCACGGGCATGGAGCATGAAGCAGAGCGCGTTCAGGCATCGACAGCTGCGAATACGTTTTCACGCTTGAATTCTACTGATGTATCCGTAGCCCACCCCCCTTCCGGTTCAGATGCTGCCAGCTCCCCATCCCCTACATCTTCCTCTTACTCTTCTCCCTCATTCCACGGAATTCCACCGTCGCCATCAGCTTTAAATCTCTCGTCTCAGAATCCTTTCACAACTGCCTGCCTTCCTGATGACATGGCAATATCCCGGATGGAAATCCCTGCAGACGGAGCTAAGCACCTACCAGAAGCTTCTTCGACCATTGCTTCGCTCTTCCAGACATGTGCAAGCCCATCTATCGCTACCCCTCCGGTTTCCTTCCCTGCGACTCTCCCCGCATCCTCTTCGTCACTGTCTCCCGCCCTCGCTTCCTCCAGGACCTGCACCTTTTTCCAAACGGCCTTTTTGCCTTCCAGCCCAGCGCAAGATGCCGCCAAAAGTCTCGTTTGCACACTTAGCGATCAAATTTCCGGACCGGTCAACGAGTTTTTTCACACCGCTCATCCGCACACTCTCCAATACAGCGCAACTGCTGACCCCTCTTCAACTCTTCTTTTCACCCCTCTGCCGCTCGCTGTTCCGCAGCAGGTACCCGACACGCTGACTAGCAAAGACCAGTCGCCAGGACGACATCAAACGTCATTTGCCTCAGCTGGACATCCTGAAAGTATGGAGCTCTCGACAACCCTCACAAAACTCTTCGATACGGCACGACCTGCCACGGCATTGTCCTCGTCAGGTGCAGCGCGTGAGGGTGAGGAGGAGGAGACGAAGGACGCTCAGCCCTCCACTACCGTCACGAGGCTCTTCGATACGGCAAGACCTGCCACGGCATTGTCTCCGTCGTCCTCGTCGGGTGCGGCGGGTGAGGGTGAGGAGGAGGAGACGAAGGACGCTCAGCCCTCTACTACCGTCACGAGGCTCCTCGATACGGCACGACCTGCCATGGTATTGTCTCCGTCGTCCTCGTCAGGTGCGGCGGGTGAGGGTGAGGAGGAGGAGACGAAGGACGCTCAGCCCTCCACTACCGTCGAGGAGGAGACGAAGGATGCTCAGCCCTCCACTACCGTCACGAGGCTCTTCGATACGGCA
>NW_005803306.1:6412-8426 GCF_000240725.1 Microchloropsis gaditana
TCAACTTTCATGCTTTGGTCCAGGTTGGAAAATCGACGCCAAAACCTGCGAAATGGCATCCAGGTCCGGGTGGACACTTGCTTCGGGCTCAGATATTGGCACACCACTATCTGAGATTACTGGACGAAGCCATCATATCAGTGCTGGCAGCATTAAATGGAGAGAATACCATGCTTAAATTGGAAACGCTTTTGGAAACGACGACTCCACTTGAGCAAGACCCGACTGTGAACGAATTCAAGCTTCCACCCCCGTTGTATTGTGATGACTTCTTTTGCGGGTCTCCAGCTTCATGCGCCATGACCTTTGAGCCGATCGCTCAAGGGTCACTCTTAGAACTCGTCGTCTCCCCGCCGGAGCCGAAGACGGCAAAGCCAACGATAGAGTCTCAAAACAACAGTGTGTGGCACACACAACTTATTACCTATGATCAGAATGCTGTCGTAAATGCCCGAAACCGTGGTGCTCAATACTTAGATATGAAATACGTGCTTCAGGGCAACAAGTATGCAGGGCCTTTAGTGCTGGGAGTGAAAACGCATAAAAAGCACCACATGCTATTTTGCCAGCCGCCGGGAAGCGGACAGAATCAAGCTCCTATAGGCCGCAATTCCAGCGTTCTCGTCGATGGTAAAGACTCACCTTTCGAATTGGAAGACAGTTTTTACTTGACTCACACAATTCGAGCACCCTGCTGGGCCACAAAACATCAATTGGAGCCAGGAAACCACACAATCACTATTACCCCCACAAATGCAGATGGAAAATATATAAGCTTATCGGCAGTCATCTGGTTTTAGGTGCGTTTATAGGGACGAGGGACTCACTCTCACATAAGCACTGTTCAAATCGTCATTTCAGGGTACAGGACTTTCTTGTATTGCCTTCTGCGCAAAGCGAGACATTCCATCTATTATTGACAGTTCAGCTATCAACCCTTTGGAATGTGAATTCACAAAAGTAAACAATACAAAACACTTCTATACGATTGTAGGACGAATAAAGTCTTGTTGAACCTCTGAACAGAAATAGCACGTGGAAAGATATAAAGGTTTATACGCGTAGTGTAAGCTGTACGTACCCTCTGTGCCAAGCTACCATTATTTCGAAATTGCTCTAATTTCTCCATTTTTCTTCATGAATTTATACGACGACCAAAATTGATCTTAGTTTTCCAGCGTTTGAAAGCTACCTCTCTTGTGATAATTACTATTGTAGAAGTCAAAAGTTTGGGTTTTAATGATAACTAAAATTTGTAAAATCGAAAATGAGGATGACGAGGAACCTCTCGGGCGTCGACCTTGTGTTTTTTTACTTAAAATGCTTACTCAACGTCCTCTACTTGTCGACCTTCTCTCCTCCTTTTGCCATACAGGCGACAGTGATAATGCAAAATTAGACACTTTTGGTGGTTGTTGAATGAAAAGCAATTCGAGCGTGAAAACTCGACGGGATAATGCAAAGACGCAACTTTGCACCAGCTTCAGTGTCCTTAGAGAATGGTAGACTGTACATCATGAAGTTTCAAAAATAGTATGGACATATCAAAACGTGCACGGCCTGTTAACCTAGAAAGAGAGCACCTTCAAGCGCCTGGACCTCGGGGCAAATTTGAAATTTTGAATAACGTGGCGGAGGTTGCACGAGGGGCAGGTGCCCAGCGAGCACAAGCAAGTTCGGCACATTTGAATTGTAACTCATGCACTCGTGAACATGGTGAAGGGCCTGAAACATCCCACAAGACGAGCAAAGCATGGAAGTGTCGGACAAAATACAAGGAGAGAACTGCCTAACGGATAGACACTTCCTGTCATTTAACATTTACGCATGGCCTTCCGCCACTTTTTCAGCCAGGCACCGAACCTCCTCTTCAAACCATGTCCCCACTAGAGGCCGATGGGGCCACAGCAGGGAGAGGAACTGATTACGATCGACATCACTTGCTCCAACGAGACGATGAGGAGACTTGTATCGATGGGCTCAACACGTCAAATAAGCACCAGAACGAGGAATT
>NW_005803306.1:8436-9823 GCF_000240725.1 Microchloropsis gaditana
GGAGGGTGCTCGTGAGCCTGATGCGGAGGGCGCACTTCCAGTAGACGCCCGCACCGGGCCTCCACCTCCGTTCAGCTATGGAGGAGATAAAGGTGATTTGTTCGAGTATTATGATGCTTTTGGCGTGCATTCGCAAGCAATGCATGAGGCTGTCTGGAAGCTGGATCACCTTGACAAATACAACTTTCATGCTTTGGTCCAGGCGGGGAAACCGACGCCAAAACCTGCGAAATGGCATCCAGGTCCGGGTGGACACTTGCTTCGGGCTCAGATATTGGCACACCACTATCTGAGATTACTGGACGATGCTATTGTCGTGGTACAAGAGACATTTTCCGAGACTGGCCAAGATAATCCCACAATAGATATCATAGATGGTGCTGACAGTGCTGTCAGAAAAGACATGGGTACCTATTCCGCAGGAATAGAAAATGTGGAAGACGCTACGTTGGGCCTCCCTCCCCCTTTGTACTGTGACCACTTTTTCTGTGGCTCTCCGGCTTCATGCGCTATGACTTTCGAGCCCAAAGAACAAGGGTCACTGCTCGACCTCGTTCTCTCACCTGCGAACTTAAGATCGACCAAGCCTACCGTTGAGCCTCAAAAGCCCAAATTGTGGCACGTGCAGCTGTATGCCGCCGACTTTGATGCTGTGGTCTTCTCGAAAAAACAAGGTTTTCAATACTTGGATATGAAGTACGTGCTTCAAGGTAATCACAAAGCTGGGCCTTTAAAGTTGGCTGTCAAATCACGAAGCGAAAATCATATCTTCTTTTGTCAACCGCCAAAGGTATGGGGACACATGCCAGCGCATTGTGGAGATCTGAAAGATGATGCGGTAGTAAAAATAGATGAAAAGCGCGTCTCAATGGTCAAGTCGTCAAGTCTTTACGACAAGGAATCCTCGCAGCCACCCAATTGCTGGATTTCGGAGTGGAAAGTCAAACCGGGGTCACACGTTATTACCATCACTCCCACAAATAGTGATGGAAGCTATGTTGCCTTGTCGGCCTTGATCTGGTTTTGAAATCTGTAGGAAATTTCAAGCCTTTCGACGGACATATCTCTATTTTTTGCGAGCATACTACATGTGTATAAATAACCACGCTCGGATGGAAAGAAGTGCGGTCTGTATGGGGAAAAAAAGAATACATACAAAACGTGTCATGCTTTGTGAAGATGTGACCATGCCTCCACGTCCGAATATGTTACTGCTCCCTTTTTTTATTAAAGGAAAAGGTGCGAAATTTAGAAAGCTCCATCAATCCCAGATGCATAAAGGCGTGTCAATCTTTGACGCGAAAATTAAATATTATACGAATTCAGTGCAGGTGTCGGTAATCCCGGGGCCGCTGTCAGTGGCCTCTACATACTCGTCGGACCGTTA
>NW_005803306.1:9833-17093 GCF_000240725.1 Microchloropsis gaditana
ATTACTGCGCGCCCACGACTCCCACCGCGTGTGCCGGGGAGGAAGGGACACGCTTGTGTGGACGAGTGCTTAAGGATCAAAAGTTTTTGACGACACAGACACGTGTATGGATTTTGCAGGGAAACAATGGGGTTTTGCAAGCCGAGCAAATTTGTGTATAGCGAGAAGTGGTTGATGCCACGGGACCTACGGGGGATGTGGTTCCTCAGAGGCAACCATTGGATTCTCATTCATAAATGTCGAATCAATTTCACTGGCATTCACTGATATTTGTTTAGAGAGGCCATGGAAATCTCAACAGATGGAAACAGAACGGCAGAGATCAAAGAAGCACGGACTTGTCAAGTTCCAAAAAGATGCGCCTAGGCAGCAGACACAATTTGCTTTCTTTTTTGCTCTCAGTTGAATGGTGTGCACCACCGTCCAATTCCTTTCTGTGCTAGCTTTAGTCCCTACAGAAGTGCCTAGAGCACGCCCGCCGCCGTGATCTTGATGGGTAGGGTGGGCACATTACTCGGGGGCTTCACCTCCACTTTCTCCACTTCTTTCAGCACCTCCAAGCCTTTCGTCACCCTTCCAAAAGCCACATAGCGCCCATCTGCCCAGGAACCGTCCTTCCCCATATTGATGAAGAATCGCGAGTCGACCGTGCCTGATTTATCGTTCACCATGGAGAGCATTCCCTCCAACGAGTGCTGCACCCGCAACGTTTCCTTAGGCAACGGGGTGCCGCCTTTCAAGGAAGAGCGTCCTGTTGCCCCTCGTTTTTTACTACCGATATCGCCCATCTGTATGGAAAAGTCCTTGAGGACGCGATAAACGTTGCTGCCCTTGTAACCGTCCCGGCACAGGGCTTCGAAATTTGCTGCGGTCTGTGGGCACACTTTTCCATATAGGGAGACCTCAATCCTGCCGAAATTGGTCTTTTCTGAAGCAAATTCTAGAAAACAGACAGACGTTACAGCTGGCTCCGTGATATTAGGGAAAATGGGGTCGCTCACTTCTACTTGGTCATACGGGGCAGAAAGGGTGGGGGACGTGCTTGCGGCAGTAGTCAAAAGCAGCACGGTTGTTGCTGCCTTTTTGAACACATGGCGTCGATCGTCACCTCTTCTAGCGGGCGCTGCGCTTAAACTTATGTCCCTCCTCTGTTTAAGTGGGTTGGGTAAACATACAAATGGTGTCCTGGTGTGCTTTTTACTTCTGGTACACTCCCCGGTCCGACCCCGTCGACTGCCCAGCACTCTTCATCTCTCACCTGTCTTGGCCCTTGCACAGTTCCTAAGAAACCCTGAATTACCAAGCTGGCCATCAGAAGCATTGTTATGCATAGACAGCTTTGCGTTGGTCGCATCTCTGTTTCCAAGGAGGGTTTCCAGCGTGTCAAAAAATGGGGCAGAACGGTCAAGCGGCCTCGCCAACGACAAAATCGCTTGTAGACGCGAGGTCGAGACCCGTTCAGTCTAAAAGGCATCAGTCAATGCACGTTTGACAATCATTGCCGAGAAATTTACGCAAGGGCACGCTCCTTCTCCTCCAGAAAATATGCAGTCCCGAGGACGGGTTCGCGTCCTTCTACTGGTGATGCTTTTCACCATGCCTGATGCCATCTCTGCTTACGTTTTTAATCGGCTGCAGTATCACAAGCTGATGATGACATCTGACGATTCTTTACGGTCCCTCTCTCGGAAAACAATGCTGGCGAACGGCCTGAGTAGTCGACGCACAGTCATTGACTCTGGTGCTACTGCTGGTAAGCTAGCGGCGGCCTTGTTTCTCACACATCCTTCGGCTGCACAGGCTCGTATAAAGGGAGCCGCCGAAATTGATGCGGAAGCATATTTTCAAGATCTCTTGAAAGGTAATCCGCTGACGGGGGGAATTGAGCAATCTGCAATTGAAATTCGACCTGCTCGGGTGCTCGACAAAGAGTTCGCGACATTTTTGGACAAAACAACATTAAAATTATTAAGTGAAACGTCGGGCGTCTCTATGGAAGGTGTGGAGAGGGAAGTAGCTGCTTTCAGACAAGCTGTGGAGCCAGGATTTCAACGACGGGCGCCCTTTCCGACGGGCGACTTGAGCAATGAACGGTGTTTCGACTGCTATTCTTATGCCGATTTCCGTGTCGCGGCAAAGCTCATCCCCAACCTGCGCGCCCGAGCCACTTTCGTCCGTCAGCTGGGAGAGACTGTTCTTGGTAAAATCTTTGAGGGTCAAAGGGCAATCGATGCAAAAGCCGTGCCTCGAACGTACGATGCGCAAAAAGATGGGTTGGAAGAGGCACTAACCGGGCTTAGCAGAATTCTTGCTTACATGAAATTGAAAGGCTTTCTGAAAGATTTCCGGGTGAACGCCGATGACTACGACCGAGCCTCCTGGGATGAAGGGTTCAGCCTAGAGGTGCTGGTAACGGTCATAGAACCAGCGACATTGGGAGGAAACGTTCAATTCACCGGGGAAGGGTTTCTTTTTCATCCGGACTACGTCGCTGAAACCTTGCTGGCCTACTTGGCACTTTGTGGTGTACGGAACGCAAAAGCACTCCAGGTACGGGAAACGCATTTTGATGAGGGGCACAATGTGTAATCTTCGATGTTTATGACAATTTGAGAACGTCCGAATTGGGTATCGCATTATTTTGTTTTTGAGCTTCATACGTTCGAAACAGTCTTACCTCTCCGCCAAACCTTGAGGGCCGTCATGAACTGCCGTATGAGGACGAAATTGTCAATGTGAGTCACTGTCCTGCATTATTCTCTTTATTACACAGTACCTGCTCGACACGGAGTATCGTCCAAATCCGAAGGACTACAACCCCACTGAAGTTTTGTATCAAATAAGTCTCGGAAAGGGATCAGAAAATTAAGGGGTGGCAGCATCATTCATGTATTATTCTATAAAACGACTTAAGCATTCAAATAAAAATATTAAAGATAAGCCTAAACTCATTTTGTGCTCGGTATCTTTGTAACGTGCAATTTTTCTTTAAATATTATTTTGCTACGATGGGAGTTGGGGGGGAGGTTGCTCGCCGGCAAGTGACCGTCTAATTGCGTCATCCCCTCTTTGTATTGGTGACTTGAAATATTTTTCAGCTTCTTTCAACGCATACCCACTCAAACTAATCATTGAATGACAGACAGTAGTCATGACACAGTCAAAACTATCAGCGTTTTTTCGTTCGTCAAGCCACAAGAAAACTGCGCCGAAAACGGGCGAGGACTGTTCGTCTGAATCGCGGCTGGAAAAACGGGTTTTGGACGACATTGACGATAACAGTGGTACATTGGAGAAGCATGACGTTGTGGCTGTTGTACAGCCTCCCGAGAAGAAAACGGCTTGCGGAAAAAAAATCGAGGTTACCGCTGCATCGTTGGCTTTTGCTGCTCCCTTGAAGTCCTCCCCTACTCCATCGCCCTCTCCTTGTCTGCCACCGGCCCTGACAGCCCATCCCGTGCTGCAGTCTCTCGACGCGATGGACGATGGTTGGCGTCACTTTGTCGTATCTCAGGCTGGCAAACCCTACTTTTCGCGGCTTCTTGCATTCCTTTCGCAAGAAATTTCTAGTAGGCAAGTTGTGTATCCACCCTATCCCTTAGTGTTCTCTGCCTTAACCCTCTGCCGCTGGCTGGATGTCCGGGTAGTTATCATAGGCCAAGACCCTTATCATGGACCGAATCAAGCGCATGGGCTGGCATTTTCAGTGCTGCCTCCTACGCAGCCCCCTCCGAGCCTCAACAACATGTTCAAAGAGGCGATGGAGGACGTCAGCGGATTCACTAAGCCCTCTCACGGAAACTTGGAAGCCTGGAGCCGGCAAGGTGTCCTTTTGCTCAACACGGTGCTCACAGTTCGTCGTGGGCAGGCCAATTCGCATAAGGGTAAAGGATGGGAAACGTTCACGGATGCTGTGATCAAGGAGCTGGACGTGAAGAAGAAGGGGTTGGTCTTTGTTTTATGGGGGAAGCCTGCGCAGGTGAGACAATAGTCTACTGAATAATGAGTATTTGTGATCTTTGTCAGCTATATGAGTGGCGTGGACGGCTCTGGGAATCATGCATCCGTTGAGCACGCGGAAGGGCCTTTTCGGGTCACAGGTGTCCGCGTCACGTCCGGGATTGTCAGCTTCATTTGTTGTGCAAAGCGCTTCATATCATCGTTGAAGAGGCTGTTGTATGGCTCCTTTGTCCTTTTCTCTTTGTTTAGCCTTCTCACGTTTCAACATTCATACCCCCTTCACGAAGGAAAAATGTAAAAGCATCAATCGCGCAAAGCATAGGGTCATCCGATGCGCGCACCCCTCACCGCTCTCCGCAACCAAGACAAACGCACCATTTATTGGATCCAAAAGCTTCTCGCGGACAAATGCTGCACTTGTGGAACTTGGAAAAGAGCCGATCGACTGGCGCTTGTGATCCATGCGGGCCATAAGGCTCTCAAGATTGAGGACGTGGCCGAAGGCCGTCGCACAATGTAGCCAAGCTTGCCCAGGCTCTGCAGAGCGCGAGATTTATCCAGGCAGAAAGTTTTGGTTGGAATACGTTCTACGTTGGACAGGGCATGCGGGCCGTCTGTACAGATAATGGGGGGCACAGTCTGGGAGGCATGGGGCTCGGCTCAGGGATGGCGCAAGGAACGGAAGAGGGGCTGAAGTTCCGTTTGACGTTACGTTACATGATGACTTACAAATATGACTTTTGACAAGCTTTTTGGACTCTTTGTCAAATGTCTGTTGCTCTCCCTGGAAGAGCGACCGCGACCGAGGCGGCGATATGAAGAACGTATACTTAGTTCTCTCACACATACATGCCTCACATCTTCCTTTTTATTTTACATCGAGCCATCACGTCTTCTCCAATTTTCTGGTTTACAGTTTTGTGCCTAGCTATTACTGTGACAATGGACTTGTGATACCCATGAACGTATTTCCCTCCTCCAACCCGATCTCGCTTGTCTCTTTCCCCTCCCCCATGCCCGCACTCTGGCTTCCCGCCACCTTTCCACACTCGTTCAAATGTCGAATCTCCTGTGAATTCCATGTCTCTAGGATATTGGGTTGATTTCCTCCACAGTATGAGGCCACGCCACGCCTAGGGGAACGGGCCCCCGCACAGCCTCTGCTGCTTTTCGCTTCGACGACGCCTTCTTCCTCGTTGACGAGGGCATTGCCAGTGCGAGCGCAACCACTTCCACTTCCTTGACCACTCTTATGCCCTGGAAAATTGCCACTCTGAATTTTGCTCGACCCCGCGCTTTCCAGGCTCGCATTTCGGGTCGCAAAGGGCCACATCCGGCCAGCTAAAGTACCGGAACTGCTACTCCAAGTCAGGATACAACGCTCAAATACCATGCGCCACAATGGCAGCGAAATAAAGACGGCTCCCATTGCTGCCATCACAAACATAGAGAGCCCCATATGAACAGAGTAGCCATCCTGGAGCTCGCGGTGGTCACGAAGGAAAGCGAGAACCAGAAGATTCCAGGCAGCCGCACTGCCGATACCGCAGACTCCAGCAAAGAGGAAGATGTTCCAGACCCAAGCCGCAAGACTATAAACATGCTGCGGGCGGATCCATGAGCTCCCTATAACCAGAAAGAGTAGCAGGACGCCAGTATATCCCATGCCCAAGCTCAACAAAGCTGTTATTTGCGAAATTCGCCACCAAACACATTTTTCCGTTGAATACATGGGACCTAGACCATTACAAAAACGAGGAGTTGATGATTCTCGAACTTCTCCAACATGATATATTGTCTCAAAAAGCCCTATGTGAGCATCTAAGGTGCTCTGAACGTTTGCATCCTCTACGGTCCACTCCGGCAGGAGAACAGCAGCCAAGCCCAAACCCCAAGCCAGAGTGGCAATGATGAAAGTTGCCAAAAAGACGCGTTTGGCAGTAATTTGTTTAAGTCTTGAGTTAGGAGACAGCCACGATGGCGAGCAGGTTGACAGGTGCTGGGAAGGTCGCGGCATGAGCGCACCTGCGAGAGGTTTATGTGGAAGCAAAGCCCGGGCTGCTTGTACTAGAGGAAATGCAATGACAGGGAATTTTTCAGCTAAGCAAAAACTGTCGTGAATCCGGAGAAATTCAGACAAGTAATTATATGTCAAGATTTGAGTTTGGATTGCTCAGAAAATATGGACATTATGTTGGGGGTATGCGTAGGCAACCTTGGAAGAGCTTGAAAATTTGAACCGCCCGCTCTCGCCGACCGAGCCGTTAATTTGGCGGTTTTAACCAACACATTTGACTTTGGTCTCGGTTGCCGTTTCACCGAGCACGATCGATGAGGCTCTATTTTAGGTCATATCCTCGGTCCTGAATGCCTTTTCCCCATGCGTGACACCGGCAATCTACATAATAAAGACTGAATCTGACTGACCGTCTCGTATTTCATACTCGTATCACGGTAGGAAAGACTTGTGCGCCTCTGCATATCTTCAAGAACTTTAAAACCCATGGGAGAGAATCATGCAAACGATTGTCACTATCTGATGAAAGGAGACGACGAGGAGACTTGTATCGATGGGCTCAACACGTCAAATAAGCACCAGAACGAGGAATTTTGGAGAAAGAAAACCAGCCGATGGGACGAGGGAAGCTCACTGCGCCGCATGCTCAAGGTGTTCATCTTTGTGACCGTGCTCCTCTTCGTGACAAATCTGGTCTATGAAACGCAAAGCAGTAAGAAATCGGATGATCTTAGCCTGGCTACAATCCAGCATGGAGAGAGCTCGAGCGCAGACGAGGAAAATGAGGTTGCCGCAGCTGCCGAAGATGAGGGTTTGCATCAAGAAACATCCAGCAACGGGAACAAGGCAGATCTTATTCAGATGAGTGTGGCAAATGACACCGCCAAGATGTTGACTGCTCGGCAAACCATCGCCTCTGCCCTTAAGGCGCTTCAAAAAGATGTAGGGCCCGAGTATGCTTCGGAGCTGTTTGGGTCAGTACGTTTTTGGAACAGGAGGTATATCAAGCAGAAGCTGATTCGCGCTCTGCTGGGTCAGAACGGCTGTCCGGGCAAGGCCCAGAGTGACCACGACTTCATCATGTCTTTCGCAGGGACCTCTGTGACGGCTGGGCATGACAATTACTTCAATCAGTCCTATCCGATTGTTCTAGAAAGGCTTTTGCTCGACTCGTACACTGCTGCAGGATTGAATCTGGAAGTTCGGAATCATGCCATGGGGTTCAACCCTGCCATTCCCGCGGCATTCTGTGTGAGGAGCCAATTAGGAGAAGACACGGATGT
>NW_005803305.1:0-2024 GCF_000240725.1 Microchloropsis gaditana
GCCCTTCGCCCCGCCCTCCGCCCCGTGCAGGGCGACGAAGAGGAGGTCCACGGCCAGCCCGTCCATCCGAAATTTGAGCACGGGGGTGTATGCCTCAGGCACGGGGCAGAGGCCGCTGACGCCGCTGTGGTGTCGTAGGACCCGGCCGGCGAAGTCCTGGAAAAAGTCGGCGCGGGAGGCCAGGCCCCGAGGGAGGACGAGGAGGAGGTCCAGGTCCGAGGTCGGGTCGTGGCAGTCCAGGCGGTAGGAGCCGAAGGGGAGGAGGAGGGGCTTGGGGTGGGAGGCTTGGCGGAACTCGGAGGGGAGAGAGGGGAGGGAGGCCGCAGGAGGGTGCGCTGTGGAGCCATCTCGGTCGTTGGACGCGGCGTGTGTGGCGAGGCGAGAGAGGGCGTCACTCCTTGGCGCGGCCCCCGGACACGAGCCTGCTTTCCCATGCAGGTCCTCGCACCATGCCTCCGCCATCCTTTGCAGCTTGGCAATGACCTTTACACGGGCCGCGGACATTCCTTCACTCTCATACGAGCCCGCTTCCTTCAGAAATGCCTCCAGATGCCGAGTCGCCTCCCTTTCAGCCTCCGTGGGGGGGTCCACGTTGACGGGCGGCGTTACTCCCAAGAAGGGGGGAACAGTGCTGGGAGGGTGCGCCATTTCCCAGTCAATCGTCCTGTCCCGTCCACAACTGGCTCGCTACGCACTGGACATGCCGCTTTACTCGATATGCCTCGTTCCCCGACGTCCCTTGAGGCAGACCGAGGCGGCCGTGTGAGGGGAAAAATGAAGGTGCTTCATGGGTGAGTCGGAGGTGACGTTGTCGGTGTGCCATAAAAAGATCGCCATGGTGAGACGCTGAGTTAGATGGAGGCTGCCATATACGCTCATCTAGCCTCTAGCTTTTCTCAATGAGTGCGGCATGAAAATTAAAGCAATATGGCGGCATAAGACATCGTCCCGGGGGAGTCGCCATGAGCGATGACTTGCAGGCTTTCGACCACGGCAAGGACGAGGGAAAGCTTTGCTGTTTGTTGCCCCGCGATGCCGCACATCTTTGCGCCCAAAGCTTACTCACGACATGTGCGAATCGACAGGTACGCCGTGGTGACCGTAACTTAACATTGCATTGGGATATAGTGCTTTCATCGCAGCAAGAGGCAGCGGCGTTTCTTCCCCTCCGGCCGCCCTGGGTCGTACGATCACATTTTTGGTTTGGAAGGACGTTCATAAAGTCTAATTACGGTGAGAGGATTCGAAGACACTGAGATTTGGCTAGACTATGTAGCCCTTGCCGTGGTTGAGATTTTATAACCGTGAGGAAACCCTGAAAATGTTGTGTGGGGCATGGCTACATCGAGCCGTCCTTGACCTCGCTGACATTCGTCATCGTGTGCCGCTCTAATCCCTTCCACCCTCCGACTTAAGATGGCTGAATTTGGTGAGCTGGTGCTCGTTCTTGGTGACCTGCACATTCCTCACCGTGCTGCTGCCATCCCCGAAAAATTCAAGCGCATGCTAGTGCCCAACAAGATGCAGCACGTCCTCTGTACAGGTACGCGGCAGGCGGGAGGGTACCGGATGAGCGAAGAGCCCCACCTCTTTACGCGCACTTCCCGTGAGATCCTGCGCTTTCCGCGTCCGTGACCCCTCCTTTTCTCTCCTCCCCGTAACAGGCAACCTTGTCAGTCACGAACAGCTCGAGGAGCTCAAGGCCCTGGCCCCCAACGTGCACGTGGTCCGGGGAGACATGGACGAGGCCTGCCCCTCCTCCCTCCCGGCATCCGCCCCCTTCCCCGACACCAAGGTGGTGACGATAGGGGAGCTCCGGCTCGGGCTCTGCCACGGGCACCAGGTGCTTCCGTGGGGGGAGGCGGCGGCCTTGGACGGGTTGGCGCGGGAGTTGGATGTGGACGTGCTCATTACGGGGCACACGCACAAGCAGCAGGTGAGCGAGCGGGGGGGCCGCTGGTTCCTGAACCCAGGCAGCATCTCGGGAGCATACTCGAGCCTGGTGGGGGAGGCGGGGGAGGGGG
>NW_005803305.1:4487-6495 GCF_000240725.1 Microchloropsis gaditana
CCGGGGGAGGCGCGCATGGCCAAAGCGGCGGGGACGACGCCGGAGGAGCGGGCCTCGTTCGGGCGGCTCCTGGAAGGCGCGGGCATGGTCGACTCCTTTCGGCACTACCACCCCGACGTGACCGGTTGCTACTCCTACTGGTCCATGCGCGCAGGGAACCGGCCCTACAACCGAGGCATGCGCCTTGATTACTTTCTGGCGAGTAAAAACATGCTGCGGGGAGGGGATGAGGGTGGAGGGGTGCCGCGGCTGCTCGATTCTTTTATATTGGATCAGGACCCTGCCGTGTCCAAGTTGAGTGACCATGCCCCTGTGGGCGTGCTGCTGGAAGTGTGAAGCGCGCACGTCGGGGTCCTGACACTCTCAGAATGCAAAATGCAAAGCATAACCAAACAAATTGTACAATCATACGCGACGTAAGCCCCATGCTGTACGCGACAACGAATTTTTTAAAAAATGACCTTCTCGTGTTAAACTCTGTAAAGTATCAAATTTTCTTTTTCAATTGTATAGTATCGATCTTTTTTCCGGACGGGGAGGTTGAAGAGGATTCATCCGTTTCTCTTGGCTTCTCATGCAATTGGCTTACTTCCACGATCTGAAGGGCCACGAAACATGAACGACCAAATTGCCTGAAAAATGTGGTAGTTTTTGGGTTTATTTATGATCTAAGCGCGTTGCAGGCGTTTCCTCACGAGTCAGAGGAGCACCCCTTCAGCATTCGAGGACCAGACATCCTCTACTCACTCTTACCACGGCCATCGCCGACACACAACACATTTCCATTGTCATGCTGCTTTCTAGGCATCAAAATGTACAATCGTCAAGTCATTTTTGTCTTATCCCAGCTGCCGCGCCGGCAGATCTTCCTCCTCATCTGCCTCATCTCATCGGCCCTGGCCTTCGTACGGCCTGCGACCGTGGCCCTACACAATCAATCTCCACATTTGCAAGGGCGGGATGGCATTCACGATGCTACGGCAGCCACGTCGACGCCTCCAAGGAAAGGTGCACCGCGCATGTCGGCTTATTCAGAGCCTGTCCCGCAGGCCACAGACCCGCCTTTCCGCATCGGCCACGGTTTTGACATCCATAGACTGGAAGCGGGGCTGCCATTGGTGATAGGGGGCGTCAAAATCGAGTTTGAAAAAGGGTCGGCCGCGCACTCGGACGGAGATGCCTTGTACCACTCGGTGACGGACGCGATTCTGGGAGCCATCGGCCTGCCCGACATCGGACAACTCTTCCCGGACACCGACCCGAAATGGAAGGGGGCGGACTCGGCGCAGTTCATGAGGGAGGCGCGCCGGCTCATGACGCTGAGAGGCTACCGCATCGGGAACGTGGACGTGACCTTGATCTTGCAGAAGCCCAAGGTGAAGGACATCAAACCGCAGATGAAGGCGAATCTGGTGGAGCTGCTAGGGACCGAGGAGAGCCGCGTGAACATCAAGGCACGCACACACGAGCACGTGGACAGCGTGGGCGAGTCTAGGAGCTGGGTGGTACACGTGGTCATACTCTTGGAGAAGGTCTGAAGGGCAAGGAAAGGGTTCAGCGTGCCGGGGGTGACGGTGCTTTGTTTTCTTGAGACACATTACCACCTTATAATCCATAGCAAAGGCACACACCGTCAAAACCCTCGCTTTCCGCCTCCTCCTTGCTTTCCCTCCCTCTTTCCCTCTTTGCCCCTTCCTGGGGGAAACGTTTCTAGAAAGACGATGTCCGCTGTAGGGAAAGGGGGGGGGGGAGGCCGGAAGGCGGGGCTCGAAGCAGGCAGAGGGCCGGGTCCTGGGGGGACTGAGGCTGGGCGAGGGTGTGCGAGGCCAGCGGCAGGACCTCGCTCGGCCCCACCCCCGCCCGCTCCATGTGTTTCTCCGTCCTGCCCGCTTCCCCTCCTTCCGCCCCGCCTTCCCTCCCTCCCTCCACCCCTCTTACGCCCGCCGCAGCTCTTCCCGTAAGTACTTTATGACACACATTTCTGAGAGTACGAAGGGAGGGCATCCTC
>NW_005803305.1:7101-7311 GCF_000240725.1 Microchloropsis gaditana
GATCGGAAGGCGCGAGCTTTGAGGCAAAAGAGCAAGGCATGACTTTGAAATGGTAGCAGGATATAATCACATATATCATCATGAAGGAATCACAATACGTATATGAAGAATATTAATGCCTGTATAATTATGAAAAAACGGCCATGACTAGATTCGTGGCCAGAAGGAGAGGGAGGACCAGGCAAAGGGACTTCCACAAGCGTTTTCTCG
>NW_005803305.1:9531-12276 GCF_000240725.1 Microchloropsis gaditana
CGTCGACTGCGAGGTTGGCTGTATGGGGGCGCGAGAGGTAGATTGAGATTTGACATGGGGCGGGCGGGAGCGTGCGCTGTCACAGAGTCTTGGAGGTCTGTGGGCTCACTCGCTCCGCGCGCGCTTTGTATCTAGGTGGAGGAGAGGGGGAGGGGAGGGCTTCTCCCCATCGGGGCCTCCTGGATGAGAAGTGAACGGGGCAGATGACGGGAAGCTTCGGGAGAGAGGAGGAGCGCGATTCCGGCAAAGGACAGAGGACCGGGCCCCAGAGAGTCTGGGCGGAAGTAATGCATGTGCGCAAACGACTGAGACGGCAATAATTCAGACCCATCCAGCACGAGTGACTGAGTGACCGCTATCAAGCTAAAGAATTCTATACCATAGATTGAGCAGCCCGACGCCACACGAGTCCCAACTTTTTGTTTCTTTCTCTTCGCCTCCCAGACCACAAGCCCTGCGGGCCTTTTGTCTCCCATCCCTCAGCCATCCCGCCTTCTCCAACCCCTCCGCCGTCACTCCATCCCATTGCCCCCCCCGGCCTCTCCCCCTTTCCTCCTAGTGCCCGTGCCCGTGCTCCGCCAGGGCCTTGTCCACGATCGCCTTCTTGTGCGCCACGTGGTGCTGTCCCAGGGCGTACCACTCGACGGCATAGCCCACGCACCCGGTCAGCACCATCAGGTGTGCGAGCGGCTTGATGCTGCCAGGGCGGATGTATTTCCAGTAGTAGTACTTGGCGAACCCCTCGAACTGCTGCTTGTAGTAGGACTGGGATGGAAAGGAAGAATACCGAGTCAGTGCTAGAAGGCCTCCACATGGCCTCGGAGGGGCAAGAGGACATCGCACGCGCCCCGAACAGATGCGCCGCGACAAGCCTCGAGAAGAATTCCAGGAAAATGAAGAAAAAAGAAAGCTGGGTACAGGAGGCGGGTCCCTCGATTCGGTTCCCGCGCAACATGCCGAGACGGAGAGTAACGAGCAAGGAGGACGGTCTGCCCGGCGGCTACCGGGGGCTCCCCTTAGTGGAATTACTTCTGACGTTCAGATGCGTTGCACGGGCCAGGAATTTAACTTCTACTTTATGACACACATTTCTGAGAGTACGAAGGGAGGGCATCCTCGCCATGCCTGACGAGTCCCGTAATACAGAGCAAGCATCCTAGTCCCTCCCCTCAAAAGGTCGACAACTAAATGTCTGTCACCACATGCATAGAACTCACCGGTTTCGTCAGGTTGGAGGCGGCAAAGCTCGCCGCGGCTTTGACAGACTCCATGGTGTCCTATGGGGGAATGCGGCATGGGAGGGGGGGCGTGAGGCGCGGAGTCCGTAGGGCATGACGGAGATGCTTTGGGTGCGAGAGGACTGAGGGCTCGGCGTAAGAGCTGCTGGTTTCCAACCATAGTCTTGTTTACGATGGCATCTGCCCCGACCATCCCGTCGTCCTCGTCCTCCCACGATCAGTGCATGCCTCGGTTCGCGGAGGAAACAGGAAGCGGGGCGGGCAAGTTCTCGAGTGCTCGCGGCGTCGGCGTTTGGCTCTCTTGAAATGCAGCAAAGATGTTTCTCCCCCGGCACTCGCTGCCTTCCTCCCCACGCCTCGCGAGCCGGAACACTTCTTCGCGGGGCTCACGTGCGTTTTTTCCTTGCCAACACGGTTGAAACAGAGGACTGCAACTGGATTGCAACACGGAGGTACTATCGGGGCGGGGGGGAAATTGCGAAACTGGAAGTAAAAGGTAGTCTTTGCAGACAGCATCAGGCCTCGGTACCTCTCCATGCTCCTTGCCCTCCTGACTCTGCCTGTCCAGCTTGCCTTCATGCTAAACAGCCCCACTATCATCCACGTCTTTGGTCTAAACACCTGCGTGAATTTGGTATCTGGTTTGTGCTTTTTGCCAGGCCCCTTGAGCAGAGGCTGTAGCTCAAAAGCTCTCATGACCTCACGGCATTCCTCATCTCGTTTTCGGGAGTCTTTTGGTGAATTTTCATCCACTGTACGTACACAAAAATGGAAAAGCAGTAGATCAATTAGCACCAGGACTTCCACAAGCGTTTTCTCGGTAAGTTATGGACATGGGGGGGGCTCGCGGGCTTGGTCGAGGGGCACCACCTCAGGCGCCTAGCACCGTCAGGACAGCACTCAGTGATGCGACCGGCAAAGCTTGCCGCGTCGGTAAGATGTTTGTCATGAGTGCGCACGTGCTGATATTGGGCCTCGCAAACTTGCACAGAGTTCCGGCGCCGCCTCCCTCCACATGTCTCCCTCGGAGCCGGAGGGGGCCCGTGACCCGTTGAAGAAGCGGGGAAGGCCGGCCAAGGGCCCAAAGCCGTCGGCTCAAGACGCCGCGATGGTCGCGGGGGCAGAGTCAAGTGCGCGTCGAGTGCCTCTCCATGGGGATCAAACGAGGAAAGAGGTGGCTTCGGTGGGAAGAGGCAGGGAGCCACGCTCACGAAAGGCAGCTGCGAGCCCGGAGGCGATGAATGGCACCGATCCCTCCTCTTCCACCCTCTCCCCTCCTAAAAAAGCGCGGAAAGGACGCTCGAGAAAAGGGGACGATGCCGTCTCGCAAGGCACGGCTGTATCGACGGAAAGATTGAAGGACGCGGCCGCTCCTACTTCCGCCGGCAGCTCCGCCGTCCCCAAGAGCAAACGCCCCCCCCTTCAACGGGCAACCATCCCCCGAGGCCTCACTCCGCGACTAGAGGACGGCCCGCCCGTCTCCTTCTCCTCCTCCTCCTCCTCCTCC
>NW_005803305.1:14888-17093 GCF_000240725.1 Microchloropsis gaditana
CCGGCAAGGTCGGGAGTGGTGGGGCCGCTGGGCAGTGCCGGCGTGAGGACGCAATCACCCTGTTACACCCCCCCAAGCTGGGAGCTTCATTCTCGCCTCTAATACAGGCCTTCCCTACCGCCACCCTCTGGCCGCAACAGACGCCGGGTCGGGAGCTCCAACCCATCTAGTACGTGGGCCTTCCTGCGCGGCACTGCGCGGCATCGATGACAGCATGTTCCCTGTGCGCTGATAGGGCAGGACGAGAAAAGGCGGCTGCAAGAAGTTGTCGTGTGGCGCCTGCTGCAGCTTCGACAAGACAGGGACAAGACAGGGGCCAAACTCGAAATCCAGAGACTGTAGACCTTAACAGCGCCAGGGGCCACTAGATGGTCGCATAGCTTGCTTCTCAAACAGTCGGGCCCTCTCAGGAAAAAAAAACACTAAGAGCGACCGCTTACGGAAATGGGCCTTAAATGACAAATGTGTCAGTGTTGAGTTGCGCGACCTTTGCGCGCCCGCTAACTGGTATTTTTTTTAAGATCACAACGTCTTGTTTCCTGTCTCAGCCTCTGTTGTCGTGCCAAAGAAAAAAACCGTACCAGCTGCCTTCTATATCTTCTAGCCATGCTCGAAATCTCCATCACCCTTTTCTCATTTCTTCTTTTTAATTGTCCCTCACGGACACGTTGCGAGCCATCAAAAATCTTGCGACACGTCAGAGGCGACCTCTCATCCTCACTATTGACCTGTGTAGCCCCTCGCGGTGCCCCTCCACTGCCTCAGTGACCGACCACGTTCATTCCCTTTCGCCGCCTCGCCAGACTCAGAGCTGCTTGACTCGCCCCGCCCCGGACGTTGCCGCCTGTGCCAGGACTCTTCCAGATTTGCGGTGCGCCGTCCGACAAAGGTGACACCATGCTATTTGGGTATTTTTTGAATGCTCTTCATGCTTGTTGTCTGTCACGGCTGACCAGTAGCGCCTTTACGGGCACTGTGAATACGTCCCTATCGATCTTGCCCCGCCTGTGACGTACCAACTTCCTCACGGCTGCCCCGAGCCTCGAGACGCGGAGGCCGCTGCCAGGCGATTACATGACGCCCGTCCCTCCCAACCCATGTCATGATAGCATGCAGCCATCCGCTTTTTCTATGAATGATTTCCTCATCCCCTCGTTGCACAGGGTTGAGAACACGCACGTCGAAGTCAACTCGCAGGACCGCGAGCTCGCATTGTTCCAGCCCCCTACCCCAGCGGGCCATATTGCGACTATAGGGACGACATCCGCTTTAATGACACAGTATCGCCCAACTCGTCCACTATGGGGCTCATTAAAGACCACAATGGTGGCTCTTGTACTGTATGGCCTTGCAAAGCCTTGCAACGCTGCAGCAGAGGGTGGGGTGAGGGAAAGAGGACAGACAGGGAAGCGTGCTGAGGAAGGGGGGTTGAGCACCAGCAACGCCCCCCAACGACAGCACGTTCGTCGGCACGGGGAGACAATAATGCCACATTCGGATCCACCAATATACTCTCCCGCGGGCACCGCCGAAATCGCAGTCGAAGTACCAGACTACCGGATACTTGCCTCGGGGGACATCCCCGGCAGCCCCGAAAGGGGCAACGGCAGCATCTCCCTCCCCACCCTGGACGTCTCCTTTCTCCACCAGCATGCCTTGACCAAAGGTCCGGGTCCGCTGGCCTTGGCCGGGAATAAGAAGAACCTGTACGCGATGACCGCGGAAGCCTTGCTGGCCTTCAGCGTGGACCCCGGGAGCGGGACGATGGAGCAGATCCAGGAGCTGCAGAACGGGGTGGTGGACCGGAATGGGAAGACGGTCGAGTACTTTACGGGCCTGACCGCGCTGGCCCTGTCGCCGGATGAGGAGAACGTGTACGCGGTGGGCACGAGCATGATGCCGGGCGTGGGCGGCATCACGGTCTTGAAGAGGGACGCGCGGGGGGAGCTCGCCCTTGTCCAACAGCTTCGCGTCGACCAACGCAAAGGCATAGTGGACGTGGAGGGCATGATTGGCGCCAACTCAGTCGCGCCCTCGCCGGACGGGCGCTTCATCTACGTGTCCTCGGGAGGCTACTACCGGGACCACCACCTCCTGGTCTTCGACCGCGAACCTGTGGCGGGCCGCCTCAGCCTCCTCCAGAGCATCGACATCTACAACACCTCCGCCGCCCGGGTCCTGCCCTCCACCCTGGCCGTGGCCCCG
>NW_005803304.1:0-118 GCF_000240725.1 Microchloropsis gaditana
CCCTCGTTATTACGTTTGTCGTGTATGAGTCCTATCCCCCTCCTGCCCATCTCTCTACTGCCCAACCCCGTCCACTGTACATGTCTTTGAATGTGTCTTTCTACATGGTTTCTATTTA
>NW_005803304.1:3894-4021 GCF_000240725.1 Microchloropsis gaditana
TCGCCGCCTTGTCCTCCACACGCGCGATCTCCGCCGCCGCCTTGTCCTCGACACGCGCGATCTCCGCCGCCGCCTTGCTCTCGATATACTTTATCTCAGTCTGGTCGAAAGTACGCACGACCACAGC
>NW_005803304.1:4031-17074 GCF_000240725.1 Microchloropsis gaditana
CCCTCCAGTCGTAAAATGAACATAGCCGAGGCGGCTGCAGCTGCCAGGGACCACGCATCCCCAACGTTCGGCATCCTTCCCCCGTCGACGGACAGGAGCGCCGTGCCCGCAAACGCCAGCAGAGCAAAAACGACCACGTCCAAACTCGGGCGTCGACCCAGCAGCAGCCAGGCGAAGAGGGGAACCAGCTTCACGTTCAGGTAGAGGAGGAAGCCACTCCTAGACGCGGACGTGAGTTGCAAACCGACGGCCTGTAAGGAAAAGCCCAGAAACATCCAGATCCCAAGCTCGGCGCCCGCCCGCCACAGGCCCTGGCGTTCCTTCTCCGCCGCGTCCACGCCCTCTTCCCCATTCTCCGAGCAGGTGCCGAGGGAGGGAGGGAGGAAAGATGGCGTCCACGGCCAGAAACAGAGGGAGGCCAGCCCGAAGCGGAGGAGATTGAAGACACCAGGATAGTCGGGGGAGGACGCCAGGGCACTTTTGATCACCGCGTGCTGGCTTCCCCATAGGAGGGTGACCACATTCAGGAGGAGGTAGGCGAGGGCAGGGGTGATGAGGAAGGAAGGAGCGGGTTCGGTGGGGAGGGGAGGGGAAGCGGACGGGCTGTTGACGAGTCGGGATGGGGTGGGAACGCTGGGGGAAACGGAGAAAGGAGGTTCGGGGCTGTCCGGAACTGCCCACTCTTGTCTTTCAGGCTTTAACGAAGCTGGAGAAGGTGCAAAAGCGTCGGAGGGGAAGGAAGGGGAGGAAGGGGAGGAGGAGGAGGGGGAGGAGGGGGAGGAGGCATCGACGGGTTCCAGCTGGTTCCGGGTATGTTCCTGGGGGCTGCTTGTCCCTTCTTTCTGGTTGGGCACTGCACAGCGATGGAGAAGGTTACTGAGGATTGAGGGCAGGAAGCAGGGTGGTATGGGTGACATGGCTTTGAGCATGCCGGTACGTACAAAAAGGAAATGCTCTCAGACGCTAAACCCTTCCGCTCCGCCTACCTTCCCTTCCTTTTTACTCCGCTCACCCGCAACATTTCCTTCCTTCTCATATTTCCACCCTGTGCACATACCTTTTCATTGCCCCGCATTTTCTGGAAGGACAGTCCGCGGCGGATACACCGGAAAATGACAAGATCGAAGGTGAAGACCAAGATCGGCCATGATATTGGGTCCGGGAGGAGGCCGTGACGAAACGGTGGGCCCTTGCAGTGTCCCCGGGGCGAAGAAGGCGTGGAAGCCTGTGCGTGAGACTGCAGCTGGGCGGGGACGCGGTGGAGGAGGGTGGGAGTGGAGAGACGATTGAATCGGATGACGGTGCCCATCCCGGGGTAAGAAATGCCACATCCATTCTTTCTATAAAAGGCGAGTCCACGTCGATGAGAGGCCACGCTGCTCAAGACAGAGTAGCGGAGATAGAAGGGGGGGATTGCGCGCGTGTAAAGGACTTAAAGGCGGCGTATTTCTTTTTGGGGGGGTGCCTCAGTTGCGCAGACGTGGTCCCTTCGGAAGGGAGGAGGTTGTATGGAATGGAATGCGGATGGCCGATAAAAAAATGCGTGCACGCACACCAGGGAAAGCAGAGCCACTGGAAATCGTCGACCTGTGCAAGGAAATAAGAATGCAGGCGGTGGAAGGTGAAATGTCGTTCAGGAATTGGCTGTTGCTTTCCAGTAGGCCGGGAATCGAGTTCGCACAATTTCAATTCTTCCTTCTTGTTGATCTTGAAGGAATTCTGCCTTCACAACAATAACTCATGTCGTCCGCAGTCCCTTTTTAGCCCTCTTTTTGTTTACACTTCCCTATCGGAAAGCTCTGCTTTGTGCATCTATGGTTTTGATGGTCTTTTTGCGTCGACTCGCTACATGAACAGACGAGAGGTCACGTCCTCGGTAACCTTCCAAGAAGGTGGAAGATAAAATGCCCCCAAAAACAGTCCAAGGAATGGTAAAAGCTATCTAAAAGTTGATGAACATATAAACACCCCACATTCATTGGATTGGTGGAATTAAAGGCTGTGATCATCATGAATGCGCTTGTGCTATCAATCTTTCCCCAAGCACGTTACCATTGCTACCTCATGTCCCGTCCTTTAGCGTCACAATCTTTCCCAAATATCCAACACAGGGACGGCGTCAGTCATCGACAAAACCTCTCCGTCCGGGGAGACTGCTCAGCCCTCCTCACCTCCACCTCCGCTTCCTCAGTCGCCTGATCAAAAGGCCCCGCAGTTAGAAGAAGGTCAAAGGCTGGACTCGGGCACTCTCAATCTCACCAGCATGTACTCCTCGTCAACCCCATCGGTGCCTCCACCATCCTCCACCCCCCACCCGTCGCAACAAGGACCACAAGGATTCTCCCCTCTTTTCAATAAATTCGAAATGGACAGGCAAAGTTCTGCAAGGACTGTCAATCCTCGACGCAGGCCAGGACGTGGGCCTCCGCCTCCCAAGACCACCCTGGCGGCTGTGCTTATGCTGGTGACAGGCACGATATTATTGTGCACGGGACTAGGGATCCGGTGGCATACCGACCCGAAGGAAAAGGAGCGAGGTCTGGCCATGATCATCTTGGGGAGCTTGCGTAAGTGGCGGGGCGGGGAATAGAGAGAGGGGCACAGGGAGAAATCTGATAGTATAGGGCTCGCGGGTTGTGCCATGCATATTGGAAAGGTCTTTTGGGGGCATGATGACGGGCGGAAATGGAGGAATAAGAGGACAGGGCTGACGGTGGGGTTTGCGTTCCAGAGTATCAAGGCTTCTCTATGTGCGCCCTGCTCCGATTTAGGAGCAAGTCCATGCCTTCTGACTCTTCTTTCAGCATCTTTCTGAAGTTACTCTTTTATCTTCCCCACTACAGTCTTTATTCCGGGTAGCTACGCATCATTTCAATTGTTTGGAGCGTGGGCGGGCTGGCCCGGGTATTCATACGCATATATTCCTTCTTATGACGACTGAGGGGAGCGATTTGTAGGGAACAAAGCAGGTGCAAAGGATAAGCAGATGAGTCGGTGGAATTTAAACGAAAGGCTTGCACGAAAAAGAAAATGATGATTGTGGGATACTCGTCGAACGGGCTGCCGGTAAACCGGCTTCCGTTTTACGCTCGAAGTTATCGAAGGTCTAATTCGGCATCGGATCCAGGATTTAACAAGAGAAGATGATGGAGGTGATTTGAAAACAAAGAGATTAAGAGGGTAAATGACTGGATGGTATGAAAAAGAGACTTTGTGTCAAAGGGTCAAGAGGAGAGGTGGTGTTTCGACGCCCTCGCGGGGACTTACGGCAGAAGAATTGCGCTGTTATATGGTATGTTTTTAATGACTGGGGTTTTAACATTGTTTCAAGGTTGGGTGTCTTCTTCCAATCACCATATAACTTATTGCCTTGATATTGCTTTGTACGTCTGAGTGGACCATCCATCGCCTCCTCTTCTTCTATCGCGTGCCATGCTTACGCTTCAATCCCCTCACATTTGTAATGCCGCTTACAATCCTGAATGGATGAGAAGTTGTTTGAAAGTCTTGCTGTAGTTTTGTGCTTGTTTACAAAAAAATCGAGGTGAAAAGTATTCAGTAAGATGGCATGGGACCTTGTAATAGCGAGTCTCGGGCGATAGAAGCTACCCGGTGAACGAGGCAACCGCGTATTTATGCATGATGATAAGAAGCTCGGGAGTCATTTGGTGCACTTTAATAATCACACGAATTATTAAACGGCTGAAGAGACTAACGAGGACTCAAGGGTCGCTTTCATTGAACCATCATTCTTTTCCCGAGGACAAAGTTAGGGAGACCTGTCCTCATATGAGGGGAGGTTAGAAGGACCAATAGGACCGTGGCCTAGAAAATGTCACAAGTGACTCGCACACACCACGAAACAGATCGAGCAGATACAGACGTCTGAAACGTCGTTGACTGACCGATGGGCGTTGGTCAGGAGAAGGAGAAGACTTTCTCGGATGAGGAAGTACCTCGGAGCAAGAGTGGTGCCGGTGAAGGAGAGGAGCGTCGTCATTCATGCAGTGATGCCAATGACAGGTAGATATACAAATACGCGCATGAATTTTACATAGCATAGACAAAACGTTCAGCTTGAAGCTCGTCTTAACTTCTTTTTGAGGGTTTTAACGCTTTATCTTCCATCGCGCTCAACTCAGTGACGCTGGCTCATCCTCTTCGTCGTCCTCGTCATCTTCGACCGGTGGCAGCGGTAGCAGCACCGGGAATGTTCAAAACGATAAAAAGAAGAAACAGGAAAGGGTAAGGGTGCCCGTTTCACGGTGCTTTCGGTCTTGACATCTGTAAACGCAAACCTTCCTCATCAATTTCTGCCTGTCCCTTTTTTACTCCAGAATCGGGCTGAAGCTCTGCTACAGGCCGAGAACCGAGTCCAGACACAGCAAAGGTCTAGAATGTGGCAAACAGTGGCTAGCAGCGGTGAAAGCGATGGGAATAGCGGCAGCAGCAGCGAAGGAAGCGGAAATGAAGACAGCGAAGGTGATGGCAGGAGGGTAGATATGAAAGAAGTGGGAGCTATGAGTAAAAGGAAGAAAGTTGAGAAGGAGAAGGAAGGAAGATCAAAAACGGACGAAAGAGAAGGGGAACGGGCAACGAAGCGGCGAAAGCGGGAGAAAAAAGAAAAGAAGAGAAAACATGAAGAGAGGGAGAGGAAGAGGAGACGGAAGGAGGAAAAGGACGACAGGAAGAAGGAAAAGAGAAGAAAAAAAGACGGAAAAAAGGAGGAAAAGAAGAAGAAGAAGAAGAAGAAGAAGGAGAGGAGAGACGACAAGGCAAAGGGAGCAATCATACCGGGGGCCGTGGACATGAACCAGTTCGGGAAACACGGCATTATTCGGGTGAGCGGGGAAGGAAGGGAGAAGGGAGGAGAAAGGGGTGGGAATGGAAGGCAGGGCATGAATGCGCAGCAAGTGTACCTGCTTTTTGTCTTAATTGTATCTCGCATGTCGTACCTGCTTCTGTCGTACCTGCTTCTTTTGAATTGCAGGAATCGGACTTTCACAGGAAGAAGAACGACTTCGAAGTGTGGTGTCAGGAGATTAAAGGTCTTCCCGAAATTCCCCGAAACCACCACGAGGCCCTCCGCTTGTTTCGCTACTACATGGAGGTAAGAGGGCATGAGGGTTACTATGCCGGTTTCAGTCTTATGCATGTATCGGGGGAGGGAGGGTGTTATGGCCCGCGCCTCTCCCTTTGGGATGGTCGGGATAACGACACTATTATTTGCTTACCCATCACAACCACACATAACCTGGTTGGCTTAGCGGGCACGAGACTGGGTACTGGCGCCCCCACGCTTTTTCCCTCCCCTCCCTTCCCCGTCCTTCTTTCCTTGATATAGGACTACAATACTGCCACGTTCCCTCATCCTAAGTACTACAACGTGGAAGCCTACGAGATGGATGAGTACAAACGTGGGCAGTTGAAAGCTGCATTTAAAGAAGGCAGGGAGGGAGGCGTGTTCAAGGACGAAGAGGAACGCCGCTTGGAGAGTAAAAAAGGCGCGAAGGAGGGTGAACGAGCCGATTTGGAGTGGGCGTTGAAGATGATGAGCAAAGAAAAGAGGGATGCGTTGAAGGAGGAGGAGTTGCTGCGGGCCAAGATGCAGCAAGCGTACAAGGTACAAGAGGAAGTAAAGGGGTCAAATCAATGCGGGACTGCTTGAGTAGAAGGAGGAGCGCGGTGAGGGCGGAGGTGAATATGTGGCGGTTCCTTACTTTTACGTGCAATCCTTTACCCTCTCTCCCCTACAGGCGGGGGATTTGGCGACAGTCAAACGGATTGAGCGCGCGTTAATGACGGAAGAGGAACGAGAAAAAGCACGGTACAAATAAGGAGGGAAGGGGCGAGGGAAGAGGCAAAACGCCCAAGGAGGGAGGGTTCGAGAAGGGAGGGCGGTGGAAGGTCCCGAGAAGATGTTGAAAAGATCACGTAGGACGTGGAATGAGGCGACCTTTTCATTAGAATGATTTAGGGGGTTGGAGCATAAATCGTGCAAATTATTCATTTGCAAGTAAAGGCGTAGAATCATACCTCAAGCCGGGCAAGACAGACATACACAGGAAGGAAGATGTCTTGTCGTTTCTCTTCTTTTAATGTGTTGGGCTGAGAGGCGCAGGCCTTGGTTCCTGACTTACAGGCTGCACTTTTGGCAGACTTGGATACTTTTTTACCTGTTTTCGATTCTTCTCGAAGCATAGGATAGACACAGAGATAGATAGATGACGATCATCCCAGTCAGCCGAACATGGTGTGGAAAGAGGATCCACATCAGATGGTATATGACCATGATTCGTGCAGTTGCCTCGGCTCCGCTGCCGCCCAAACCCCTCATCCTCTTCCTTCCACATGGGTTTTAATTGTTTCCTTCCTGATCCGTTTTCCACCTGCACTTCTGAAGGGTCTCCTTCGGCATAAACTCTCCTCACGTCTAGTCCGTCCTCCATTCCTCGTGGACCCCTTCTTTGCTCACAAAAAGTTCTCCCTTCCCACCTTTATCCTCCTGTGCGTCCTCGCGGACCAGAAGATTTCTGTATTCGCACCTCCCCTCCACTAGAACCAAGTCAATGACCATAAATATGCACTAGACATAAATCTGACAAAACATGCACATCCCTTCAAATCCTCCTTTCATCCCGTATATCTTTAAACCATTCCCGACGTCTTTCTCCTTTTAAATCGGTCATGGCTATCTTCCTCTGGCGCAGAGCCTCCTGCAGACATCAAGGTCCATGTCTGATACAATATTCTAGATGGTTGGTCTCTGAGGGGTAGGTAGGTCCTCATCCGAAGCACGAACTATCGCCTCTTCAAATTCTCTCCCTCTTTTTATTCCCCTTGCTTCTCCGTCATTTGCTTCCAACATTGATCCTCCAGAGGACCCTCATATGGCCATCCTCGACCGGCCTTTTCTCTTGTCACGCCAACTCTGTCGCTGTTCCCCCGGGTTTTCCCCACCGCACGAGATGGTCGTTTCATGCTGCTCCAACTATAGAGGGCTCTTCCTCTTTCCCGCCTTCAACATTTTCCTTCATCATCAATAAATTCGTGTTCGGAAAGAACATATCCACCGCGGCCGAGGACATGGAGCCCAGCACATTGAGACTTTCTCCTTCCCCGTGATCCGTTGCCAACACCTCTTCCTTCTCCATTTCCCCCGGTCCCCTCATTGCGAGGAGCCCTTTCTCGTTTCCTTCCCCCCCATTTCCTAGGGCTGCCGCTACTGTCCCTGTGGGAAGCCGGCCAATGAGCATTTGTCGGAGCAGTTCATTTTGCTCCCTAAGTTGGTGATTCTCGTGCGTCAGATACAGCACGGAGCGCTGCAGCTCTTCCAAGCGTCTTTTCTTCCGTTTGCGGGATTCCTGGAGACCAATGGGATGGAAGTAAGGTCAGAGTGGAGGAATTGGTAAGGTGAATCTAGCATTGCATCAACTTTATTCACACCTTTTCGGGGAAGGGATTCTCGCAGAATCCTCTTTCCAAAGTAAAATTAAACTCACCCGCGAAGCAAGTCGGTTCAGCTCCAATTTTTTTTGACGTTTGTCGTCTGACGATCCATGCGCATTTGCTGTGGATCTTTTTCGGGTGGCTCCTGACGACGCTACCGTCGTCGAAGACTTGCTCGCGGCGGACGTAGCAGTGAGGTTACTTGTTCCGGACGCGGATGCCGGGAATGAGGAGCCATACGAATTCACGTAAGTGCCGTTCTCCTCTCTTTCGTCATCGTCATCTTCATTTCCCCGCACGGAAGAGACCGCAGAAGCCAACTCGCTCATGCTATTATTGAGAGATGGAGGCTCCGCCTTAGGCAAATAATCAAATATAGTCAAGCTTTGATCGAGAGAGGCCGCCATATTCATGTCACCCTATAAAATATGTTTTGTAAGTGATCGTAAATGAGTAATGAAGCAGATAAGTGTTAGCGATTGGGAACAAAAATAAGCAATGGAGTGAAATGACTTGGCAAACAGACGAAAAGAATAAGCTCGACGGTTCAAGCCGGCCTGTCTTTGTCAATTACGAAAAGTAAGCATGGCCTGTAGGGTTTTACACAGTCTTCCAGAGTAGCTTGCAAACCAATAATCGTGGGAAACTTTTTGCACGCAACTTTTAAGTACACAGGACAGGTAGTTTGGACTCTCAAGCAATTTACTGGTTTAATTCAGAATTTCAAAAAGTTGTAAGCTCCAAATCGTACAACTCCACATGTAAGCAAAGCAGGTGGGTCTCATGTAGAACAAAAGACTGGACACCTCTGCTTGGTGAAAGTACAAGATGGCCAGCTTAAAATTCTGAGTGCAATGTCCTTCTACACTTTTGTCGGGTACTTAGTAAAAGCCGTATACCCTTTCTCCAATTCCCAACGGCACTGCAGCCGTTAATCTTCAGCCGTTAGCCCCCTTTGAATTGACCTCTCCCCTTCGAAAACAATTTGCTCTCCCCCCAAAACGAATTCAAAGTCGCCAAAACTCCGGCATTTTGGTTCAAATAGTCATGCAGGACTTTAGCGTATTTCCTTTCTAGGTGTACTCATGGCTTGACTGATGTATTCTTGATCTACAGCATAGTTGCTTGGGTCCAGCAAAGAGCCTTTGTGTACGGCTAATCGTACATGAAGGTGAAGACGTACCTAGCATTTTCTTTTGAAATCTCATTTTACAATCTGCCTCACATACAAAAAGCTCACGTCTATCAATAATCTGTAAGCAAGGTTACTATGACGAGTTTCGTCAGGATAGTAAAAGGAAGTTTGCCGACAAGAAAGATACCCTCTGCCTTCGTCATTGCAGGGGCACAATCATTTACGAGCAGCTCTTCTACTGATACAAGCCCAGCAACAAGACGTCACCGTTCTCTCCACCGCCCTATAAACGATGCTGCACCAATGGCGGGAACTGTAAGGCGCTACGATAGGCATGTAGGTAAATTCTGTTAATATGGCCCTTTCGTCTTGGTCGTCTATTTGTCTCAAATCATCCAGCAACCCGTGTAGGTCTTCATTCTAGACCCTTTCCGAGGGCACGAAAATTGGCCGACGTACCTGGAAGAGTCACGTTTTTTGCTCGTAGCTGACTACATGCAAGCTCAGAGAGCGCTACTAATGGCGGCCCATTCCCGAAGTGGCGAACAGGAAAGAGCATGGACGCTGAAATTTAATGTCGCTGAGGCATTGAATCACCCGCTCGGCGCGCCAAGCGATGGTATGTTATATTTTGTGGACTACATATTTTTTCATATTTAGCGGAGAAAGATAGGATTCCTCTCAAATATAATCTTTTTGTCAAGCGTAAAAAGTATGGGGAGTCATGTTAGGGTCATGGTATATGGAAGTCGCGAGCCTCCGTAGCAATAACTGATATCACCGTATCACAGACGAGGATGCCATAAATGCTTTCAAAGATCGCGGTCTCCACACTATCTTGATCTTCTCTCCTTGCACTCCTTCTCTCGCTGTACGTGGTCTGACAAAGGCCGACATACCAGCTCTGGTGAAATTGCTGCACTCGGTCGCGGATTATCCAACCACCCTACCGACCGCCCTCCCAACGCATGTGGCTGTTCAAAATCTTGCTGGGAAAGATATCTTTGTGTGTGCTCATGCCTCACGCGATGCCCGGTGTAAGGCCTGCGGGCCGCCGCTGGTCAAATGGCTGCGAGAGGAGGTTGACATGAGGGGTAAAGACCAAGTTAGAGTGTGGCCATCCTCACATGTGGGAGGGCATGCACATGCTGCGAACGCATTGGTATTCCCTGGAGGCGACTGGTACGGACGGGTGAACAGCAAAGAGAAGGCTAAGATCCTGCTCGAAGGTAATGCGGAGGATGCAGGGTTAAAAAAAATGTGGCGAGGGCGCATGGGCTTAGATGAAATTGAACAAGAAAAGCTCGTGTCTTGTTAAAATAGTGTGAAAAAACAAGAAAACACAGAAATGAGATTAAAATAATCACGTTGCAAATACTCTTTTGAGGTCGTGTGCACTAGGAATCAATCCGTTCCTATGTTCCTTGTCGCCTACGCTCCCGGAAAGTTTAGATAAACAAAACAAAGGCTCGGAACCAACAGCGATCCTGCAGAATCTTGCGATTCACGCGCGCCCGTGTGACTTTTCTCGTCGAGTCAAAATGAAGCTCTCACGTACGTCCCTGTTGCGTACGGCACCACGGGTTTCGACGTGGTCGTCTCCTCGATAGTTCTGTCCATCCCAAAGCGTTTGTCAGCTCTTCCGTGCGTTTCTTTGCCTTAATTGCATGTGTGGCTCTTGGTTTTAAGGTGAGATGTGTGTAAGATGGATATGAGCGAGCATGAGGACGAGGCAGCGACGCAAACAAGCGATTTGTTGCGTCGGCGGTGTTGTCGTGGTAGGAGCCGTCAGACTTCTCCATGTCTGTAGAGGGAAGGACACCAGAAATTTCTAAAGCACCTCGTATTGCTTTTGCTGACTATATGGGATACGTCATGCGATACTCTTTCTTTTCCACGAGCAGTTTACATCTTACTCCCCCCCACCCAGCATCATCCATGGCTTCCCCTCCTGCCGGTCACGTCCTCCGCGAATCCAACATCACTCTTGATCACGTGTTGCGAGAGAATAATGCAATTCGCAAGAGTAAGATTGTCTGCACGCTGGGGCCGGCTTGCTGGTCCGTGGAAGGCCTGGGAAAGCTCATCGACGCGGGTACGTCACCAATACGGAGGGAGCCGCGGAGCCGGGAATGGGGGTGAAAGTAACAGGTCTTTACCCCTACGGTAATTCCTCCGCTTGCATGGTCAGCTAGATATAATATTGCAAACAGGAAGGCATAAAACGAAACATTAAAGTGCGAGCATCCCGAGGGCTCCTTCTAATTTATAGAAGCGGATGCATCTTCCCGATCCGGCAACATGTCGCACCATTCAAACTCTCTCATTGAATTCCAGCCAGTGCCTGTCTGACCAAAAGCCTCCCCTCTCTTCTGCCATGACCCTCTGTACGCCCAGGTATGAATGTTGCCCGCCTGAACTTCTCCCACGGCGACCACGAGGGTCATGGGGCCACCCTGGACCGGCTGCGGGAGGCTCTGGCGACCAGGCCCGGGGTGCACGTGGCCGTGATGCTGGACACGAAAGGTCCTGAGATCCGCACAGGCTTTCTGGGCAGTGCCAAGACTGTGGAGTACAAGAAGGGGAGCATCGTGGAGATCGTGACCGACTACTCCATGCCTGGGAACAGCGAAATCATCGCCTGCTCCTACTCGGACCTGCCCACGACCACCAAGGTGGGGGCTACCATTTTGGTCGCCGACGGGTCCTTGGTGCTGAAAGTGACGGAATTGCGATCGTCCTCTGTCATGGCTGAGGTAGGGCGGAGAGGGAGAGGACCGGAAGCTGGGCGGCGTGGGTAACACAAATATTTTATTTTTTTTTCAATTTTGATGATGAAAAGGTACCTGGCAAGTCGTCGAGGCAGCTCTGACCTCCCTCTCATCCCCCCCCCTCCCTTTTTCCCTTCCTTGCTGGGGCCTTAGGTCCAAAACACCGCCGTGATTGGGGAGCGCAAGAACATGAATTTGCCGGGGGCGATCGTGAACCTCCCCACGTTGACCGAGAAGGACGTGGCGGATCTCACCGATTTTGGGATCCCGCAGAACGTGGACTTCATCGCCGCCTCCTTCGTGCGGAAAGGCTCGGACATCGACTACATTCGCAGCGTTCTGGGAGAGGAGGGGTCCCACATTAAGATCATCGCCAAGATCGAGGTGCTTACACCCTACTGCTTACTTCTTGTCCTTCTCCCTTCTTCCCTTCTATCCCCCCACCCACCGGGCGGCAGGAATTACACGGATCGGTTCCCAACTGAGCTCTCACTCTCTTCCCTATCTCTGTCACCGCAACACACGTATCCTCCCCCTGCCTCTCCTTCCTCCCCCTTCCTCCCTTCCTCCCCCCCCTTCTCCAGAACCAAGAGGGCTTGCACAACTACGAGGAAATCTTAGACAGGACTGACGGCATCATGGTCGCACGCGGTGACCTCGGCATGGAAATCCCGCCGGAGAAGGTCTTTTTGGGACAGAAAATGATGATCAACAAGGCCAATATCCGCGGTACCTCTTCCTCTCCCCCCTGCTCCTCGTCTGACCGCCCTTTCCCCCCCTACACCGTCCGTCTGATTCCTGTGACCCGTACGGCCCCCTCCCATGCCTCCTCCTTCCCCCCCCGCTCTCTCCAGGCAAACCCGTCATCACGGCCACGCAGATGCTCGAGTCCATGATCAAAAACCCGCGGCCGACCCGGGCGGAGTGCACGGACGTGGCCAATGCGGTCTTGGATGGGACGGATTGCGTCATGCTCTCGGGTGAGACCGCCAACGGGGATTTCCCGACTGAAGCGGTCACCATCATGGCCAAGATCTGCCGGGAGGCGGAGAGCGCCATGAATTACAACCAGCTGTACGTGTCAGGCTGGAGAGGGTGTTCACCCATACACAGCCTCTCCCCCCCTTTCCCTCCCTGTCATTGATCGTCCCCCCTCCCCCTCCCGCTCTCTTTGAGTACTTTTAATGAGGGGTCATGTGTGAGGGTTTGCTATCGGCCCTGTTCTTGTACCAATCGGATCGCTCCGCTCTACCTCCGTGTGAAAGGAAGGATTCTTGAGGCTCTTGCCTCTGTCCTAGGATCGATACTCCGGTTTTTTAAGATGTTTGGTCCCTGAAATTGGCATTTACATCTGAAGTTGTGCTCACATCACGGGGATGCACGCATCTTCTTCTCCCTTTCCATGTATTTACCTATGCCTCTATCTCTTCCCTGCCCCCCCTCCCTCCGTTCCTCCCTCCCTCCCTCTCTCCTTGCTGTCTGCCCGCTTCCTTTCCTTTCCCCCCAGCTCCAACACGATGCGGAACACGGTCATGGCCTTCATGGGCCACATGCCGGCGCCGGAGTCGGTGGCGTCCTCGTCCGTGAAAACCGCCTTCGATATCGACGCCAAGATGATCGTGGTGTTGACGGAAACGGGGAACACAGCGCAATTGATCGCCAAGTATCGTCCTTCCATGCCCATATGG
>NW_005803303.1:0-222 GCF_000240725.1 Microchloropsis gaditana
AAGGAAGGAGGAAGGGAAGGGAATGGCGGGGGGGAGGAGGAGGGGGGCGGGGAAGAAGAGGAGGAGCGGGAGAGCGGGGAAGAGGCGGACGAGGGAGGTGAGAGGAGGAAAGTTGAACTGGAAGATATAGGGTATGAGAAGCAAAGAAAGAGTGCGTCAAACAGTGAGAGCGGTCAGGAGGACGCTGGTGCGGTGGAAGCTGTCTCTGCGGCAGGGGGGGGG
>NW_005803303.1:232-17037 GCF_000240725.1 Microchloropsis gaditana
TCGTCCGCGCTCGCCTCCCGCTCCCCTGCGCCGCCCTCTCCCTCGGTCGACTTCTCTTCTGGTCCCCCTTTGGGCGATTCAGACACCTCCCCTTCCTCTACTTCCAACTCCCCCTCTTCCACTTCCTCCTCCTCGCCCTCCTTTTCCCCCTTGCCCTTTTCCCCCTTCTCTTTCACCTCCGACTTTTCCTGGAGCTCCACGAGTACAATTCCGGAGTACGCCGCCAACGCCGACTCCATCAAGTCCCGAAATTTCTCCGGCGTCCACCTCCTGTCCAGGTTGCTCACCTTCAGCCGCTTGTTCTCTTCGCAGGAGCGGACCTCCAGCGCTCTCCCATGCACCTCGCAACCCGTCAACTCCTCCGCCGCTTTTCTCGCTTCTTCCGGACTCCGATACCGCACGAACGCATACCCCTTCATTTGCTTTGACCGACGATCTTTCATCAGACGCACGCCCAGGACCTCTCCACATTTTCCGAAGACCTGCCGCAGCTCCGCTTCTCTCACCCCTTGATGCAACCCGCCCACAAAGACCTCGATGCCCTCCTCCACCTCCTCTTGGCGCACCGGGACAGAGGAAGCTTTATCACTACTACCTTTGGGAGGCGCTCCTTCCCCACCCTCGAGACCCTCCGCTGCATCTTGCGGTCCCGTGTCAGGCTTCTGTTGTTCCGAGGCGGGGCCTGACGGCTCCTCTTCCTCTCCCTCGTCCAGCACCTCCCCTTCCTCTTCCATAGATGCCCTCGCTGCCTCATCGGAAGTTTCAGTGCGTTTGTCCTTGACTGATTTCCCGTGGTCAAGCATTCCTACGTCTTTACCCTGTACGTTAAACCCACCCTCGTCAGAGGCGACGGCGTCGTCCTCTCCTTCCTCCTTTACTGCAGCTGGCGGAGGTGGTTCCTCCACAAAGGTTCCTTCCTCCATGATGATGAGCGAGTTGATACTACTTCCCTATGACTGCTCCCACTAGTTGTCTTTGTACCGCTAAGTGTACAGTAGAACGTGACGACTGCAGATCTGCTTGACGGCCTCTCTTGCTCCTTCTTCCTGCTGCAGTTCGTCTGCTGGATCATGTAATGAGAAAGATAAGAAGCGCATATGATTCCATCCAACGAGATTAATTTCATTCTGATTGCAAATCCCTCCACGGTCACACACGACCATCAAGAGACCTGCGAGAAAGATGGGACTGCAGAAAGGCAATTCGAAGCCGGAGGAGGGGAGGGCGTGATGATGGGCGGAGGCGGGAGAGCCGGTGACAGGCTGGATGGATTGCCCTCGATCACGCACACGACCTCGGGTGGGGTCCAGGAAATGGGGGAAGGAGAAGTCCCGGACGCAAAGACTTGGCCGTGAATGATCAGCTCACATCTTTTGGGAAAGATATCAGCGTCTTATTTACCTGGCGGCAGAGTGTAGGCGGGTGTCGCCGGGCCGGTTTGTTGCAGCTCCCAGCCTGAGCCTTCAGGGGGAAATGAGTTGCGCGGTTGTCTCTTTTCCTCTCGACCCAAAAGGCGTGTCATGGACTTCATGGTCGCAAACTTTCGTTCCATTTGATTTAATTCATTCATTTTACAATTATAAATCTAGATCATCGTCTATGTCTTCATCATACTCCTCCTCTTCCTCCTCCTCCTCCTCCTCTTCCTCCTCCTCCCCTCCAGCTCCCCTTTGTTTGATTTTCCTGTCCCAAGCATACGCTTGAGAAGTCTGTTGGTGGTCCAATATTTTTTGGCGCTCATGAGGTAGAATTGTCTGGTCCCTCATGGCACGCTCTTGTTCGTTGAGAGAGAGGCGAAAAGGCAGGCTCTCCACAAAAGCTGCTCCTTTTTTCTTGCTGCCGCTCACGCCGTCTATACTATCTACCTGCGCACGTGATGAATCAACTAATGCTTTGCTTATTTGAGGTCCAGGATATACAGTACGTGAAGGTTCAGGGCTGAACGACAAAGTCTTTCGCTTGGCATCGAAGCTGTAAGACTCCCATTCCTCATGGACCTTCCCAGAGGCACTTTTCCTTATCACCTGGCATCGACCCGAGGCCTCGTCGTCCGGGAAGAGGCAAATATTTGTGGTAGCTAGATCCTCCAAGGCTATCATCCACTCTCTAGATAACAGGGACTCTCCGCCCGTGCCACAGGGCTCCGGATGGAGCACGGTCAAGATTGGAGAGACAAAGCGGGTACCCCCAGCATGCAGGAGGCTTCGCAATGTATTTAAGAGGGCTGGCGTGCCATCGAGCCTGTGAGCCAGCATATTCAGGGAATCGATGCCTACCACAATGGCCTTCGAAGAGAAGTCGTTCGATGCTGTGTCTCCCTCCTCCTCTCCGTCCTCCTCGTACTTCCTAGTACCCCCTTGGAGGGTATTTGACACGGGTTCAGACGACGCGGAAGGCAACGCTCTTCGAATGGCGTCCACGAACTCTTCTCCAGATGAAAAATTCAAAGGTGGCACAAATCTTGACTCGGCATCCTTTGTGGTCATGGAAAAGCTATCCAGGAACGCTAGTATTTTTTCCTCGTCCCGATCATTGTCCAGCAAAATGGGAGGAGTATCCTCCAAGCCCACCAGAACAAGGCCATGATACCGTAGCGAGTCTCTCAATCTTGCAAGCAAATGATTGTAGACAATCCTGGTGTGTCCAGCGAAAACTTGGGCTTTATATGCAGACGAGGATGGTGGGGCAGTCGGTCGAGCGTGGACTATGACCAAAGACGAGCCAGAAGATGATAAATGACCACCTTTGCTCACAACGGCGCGCTCCACGGCTGACTGTATCGAGGAAGAAGACAAAGATGCCATTCTTACGACTTTGTGCCTGTTCGATGGTAGAAAGAAAGGTTTGAAAGCCGGTAAAATAATCTTTTACCAAGGTCACATGAAGGGGAGGCAGTAAAGCCGGATCCCGGGATGAGTGCGTGTTTCGATTCTTTGTAAAAGGAGTGTTTCCTAACGCAATAGTATTGTCTGACATTAGAGCAGACGGGGGAGCCTATACGATAGAACCGATTACATTCAAAGACATGGTGAGCAAGCACGACAATCGTATGGCTAACCTCCTGGCGGTGTCCGCCGGAATGCAGCCATGGGCCACCGGTAGCAAAGTTTTTAGCCTAAGCAAGGTTATTGTGAACCATGGGGGTTATCTTATCAGAACATTGACTTCTGTTAAATTTTCATGGATTCTTTCTTCACCGTTACAGCGGCCTCGCGGGTACTACGGTACAGGCCTCTGACTCGCCAGACTGGAAATTTAGATAGGGAAGAACAGTACAAAAACACCCATTTTACTTGCGTAATGTTTCACTCGCTCCAAGCTATTTGCCAGACAGACAAAAAATAACCTTACAAAAAGTAATTTGCGAGTACATAAATTCGTCCTTATCGTTAGCTTCAATTGCTTTACACGTCTAAGTGAGGCCACGATGTACGCCACTCGCTCAAAGCCCCAGCCCTTTTAGCTTCCCAAGCGCCACGACTAATGCAACGTACGCTACGATCTTCCAAGGGAGTTTCTGAAGTTCTCGAAAACTGATTCTATAAAAAGATTTCCACTTATAAGCTTAGTTGTGCAGACGATAATAGAGTACGGAAAGTCCTTATGCCGGGATAAATACCGCATCGCTGCAATCTCCATAAAAGAGACCCCGCCGATAAAGTACACCATCATGACAGTCTTCCCGTTTGGCAAAATTTTCCCCCCAGTCTCGGCAGCTGAAAGGCCAAGATGTTGTGTCACTGGCGTCACGGATGGCTGAGGCCTCCCCCCGATGTCTCCGTCAGTCCCGCTGCACGCAGTGCCTAGAAGCCTATCCAGTTCTTGCATGAACGAGAGCGGCGCACCTCCCCTCCTCGTGTTTTCCTGGGTCTGTGTACATTCTAGAGTAGGGCCCGGTAAGAACTTGAAAACGTCCGAGCAAGATGCCCAGCCCGGCTTTTGAATAAGCTGAAGTAAGCGGACCGAGAGCGGCGCGTAGCCCGAAGAGACGTAAGCGATGTCGTCCGGGACCTGCGTGTTTACGTTCTCCTTGACAAGCCGGAGCAGACGTCGCAGGCTCGCCCATGCATTGCCTGAGCCCCCTGTGGACGAGAAGCCGCTGGCACCAATGCTGCCAAACATGACATTTGAGAGTTGGAGGTCCGCCTTGCGGAGCAGCCCTGCCTGTTCCATGTTGGTCAATGCGAACAAATATTCGTATCCGTAGGATTGGATGATCTCTCGCTTCAGCAATTCGTACTTGGAGGCCTTGATCCCTCCCGCGGTCAGGGATTGCAAAGCGAGGAGGCGCAGGACCTGGTCGACGGGCTCGTACGCGGCCACCATCTCCTCCACGTCCTCGTAGCAGGTCTCGCCTTCCAGCATGCTCCGCTCCAATTGCCAGCGTTGCTGAAAGCGCACGTGTCCGGTAGTGGGTTTCAGAAACTCCGCGATATTGATGTGTAGGTTCAGGCCCTTGTACTTCTGCTGCAAGGCCGGTATGGACTTGACCACGTCGTGGATCTCGTTCAGGGAGCCGTCCCGCGTTTCCTCCTTCACGCGTGCGTATGTCTGTCGCATCTCCATCGCCTTCTCATTCAACTGAAGCCCCAGAACCTCCAAATGCAAGTCTCGGATCTCCGCGTAGAGCGAATCATTGCTGTTCAAGGCAACGGTCACGGGCTCCCCCTTTCCTTCCTTTCCTGCGCCCCCGGCCGTATTTTCGGGCGTTGTCCCACGCCCTATCACCCTTCCCCTCCCACCGCCTGTGTCATCCGTGTCCCCTACCAGGCTCGGGTCTACTTTGATGGCTCCGTGCTGGATCCCCAAGCATTCGTTCAAAAGGCCCTCGTAGGTGAGCGGGGTCAAGAGCGGCGTCACCAGGTCCACGGCCCGGTCCAGCAAGACCAAGGTGTCGATCTCGGGCGCGCTTGTACCCCTGTGGGAGGAAGACGGGGTCGTAGTCGTCGCAAACTCGTCTCCTCGCTTCTCTTCTTCTTGCTGTCTCTTCAGATTAAAGAACCGTTGCAGTGCAACCGCGGCGTGGGTGCCTTTTGCCTTGACGTGGGGGATCACACCGAAATTTTCCTCGAGCTTTTGAAGAGATCGTGCGACGGTAGTAAGCATGGTAGAGTCACCGTCCACGTAGGCGTCTTTGAACGACGTATCCATTTCCAGGGAGACAAGGTCGGTGTCGAGAGGAAAGAGATCTAGATGACACTCCCCTACCTCCGCGAAGCGTTCCAAAACTCCTTCATCCGACAAGGCCTGCTCACACAGAAACGTTTTGTGCGGGACGAAGTACAGGAGGTGCCGGCCTTCCTTTGGCTGATACGGACCTCCGCCCGACCCACTCTCGCTTGCACTTCTGGTTAAGGCCTTCCGTCCCCCACCCATCTGACGCTTGCCATTCCGCTTTTTGAGCTGCGCCGACAACATACGCATGTTACTCAATGAAGGCCGTACAAAGTACAAAATATTGTCAGGCTCGTCGTCTCTGCCCTCTGGGGTCACAAAAGTAAGGTCAGTCTGCAGTCCTCGGCATAAGTGTACGACCCCGTGCTGCCGCAGGAAGTTAGTTCCTTCAGGGACAATGTGAGCCAGTAATCCACGCAACGCTGTATCCAGCACCAACGCTTTCCGACCTCTCGCCGCTTGCAGCACGTCGAGGAGCTCCTTGCGGCCTTGACTGCGAAGTTTAGAAAGAGGAATAGCGCTGTCCTCCAGGGTGGAGGGGGCTGTGCGGGCGATAGCAGTGTTCGGAGGTGCAGCACCTAATACTGGCTTTTTTCCTGAAGCCAGGGCGGCCATGGGATGCCTTCAATAGGGAGATACCAAAATTTAGGTCCTTTCTCTGAATGTCGACAAGCCATGGTAAAATGCTCGATGAGGTATTCCTTCTGATATGGCCCTTTCGCGAGAGGAACGACACAGTGTACGTCGATACCACTTCTATGGTCCCAATTTCCCCTTTACAAGCCGGTCACCACATCTACACGCAAAGGGTGAGACCGAAAACATGCACGACTGTCTACATTCATTTGTTAATGATCATGTTGCCTAGCTCTCAAAAGAATTTGAAGGCGGGGTGTCGGCCAACTGATTCCAGCCTGTACCGCTCACAGCGAGGCGTGAATTTTTTTTCGTGATTACTTTTGCCTCATAGACATTAGCCTTGTTCAGCTTCTATGTTTATGAGTTTCTGGATGGTGCCCGACGACCTCCGCCTCCACCTCGTCCTTCCCTTCCACTGCCAAGACTTTTTTCTCCCCCAAAAGCAACCTCCCCACCACCGCCTTTACCTCCCTCTTCCTCCTTCTTCTCCTCTTCGGTTGCTCTGATCTTAAATTTCTCTACTCCGTATTTACCCAAACTCTCTCTCAAGTCCTCCATCTTGAGTATATCTCCATCTTGGTCCTTCATGCGACTGTAGGTAGTTGTGTCGTGCACTATCTCCGACACAAGTTTCTCGGCTGCCAGCGAGACAAGCTTTTTGCTGGTCGTAAAAAGTGTGCAATGACAATAATTAAGATCAGATATCCTTAGCCAGAGACACCAAGTCAAGTGCTTGTGAAGCGAAAAATCAGAAGATGGGTTGAAACGGGGGAGTCTCAGACAAAAGCGCGTGGGATGGATCATTCCTTCCCATTCAAGCAGGGGCCACAAAACCCCACGAAAGCAAGGCTTGTCGAGCATCTTTTGTCTCACGTACATTTTTGAATCCGTGACTGTCACTCCTCCTTGTTGCAAAAAATAGGCTGTGACCTCTTCTGGGATCTAGGGGGAGTGAGGAAGGTGAGGGGGGCATGTCCATCCAGGAGAAGCATGGACAAACAGTGTCTTTGGTCGTCTTCTTCAGAAATTCTTTCCGTCACGATCTACTCAAAGCGCCCCCAAGATGGATCTCGTTCATTTTTCCCGTCTTTGTGACGGTATGAAAGCACGTGTTTCGTCGAGGCAGTCGTCCAGTCCAGGACGGGTGCCGGGCTTTATCGCAAGGCAGAGGCATTACAGAGAAGTACCCATTGAGGCACGAGTAGTTTCTTTCCATAACTCTTCTCATATCTCTACCCAGTGCCATCAGCCCCCATAACGTACCGTAGGATGATATTGGTCCAGGGCGTTCAGAAACGGCGCCAGCTCTCTTGGATCCAGCCCGTGATTCCGTTCCCCCTGTCCAGGACCCCCAATCCCGCTTCCAGCACCGCTGCGTACACTTTCCAACACTTGAGTAGGGCCTGTTTGCTCCATATCATTATCGTTGGACCTGTCGCGCACTCCTTCCGCTTTCACTCCTCCTTCCTCTACCTCCTCATGCCTCCCGTCGGCCCGCTGACCGCTCATCACCGAAGGGAGCCAGCCGTGTCCCTGCTTCAATGTATAATACAGGACATTAATCATGCTTCTTGGCCAATGCACCCAAGCTCTAAGGCACAAAAGCTTGTTTCTCATCAAAAGGAAAACTTCAATGATTTCGGCTCCAAAAACGAGCGTGGGCGGGGTGGCTGTGTCTCGCCGGGAGACGAGTCGTCAAACGCGTTCGCGATGACGACGCTGCCCGTGCCCGGCTTTCAACCGCCGCTTGCAAGCAATGTATCTCGTGCTTTCACCTCATTTTGCGCCGTAATGTATCCCAAACATTATCATAAAGGGTGGAAGGAGGGCACGCGGTGCAGTCTTGTCGGGCGCGGAGGCTGAGGGCGCAGGCGACCATTCCGAGTGCAAGGTGGCCGGAATGTCCTCGTCTTCTCGCACACCATCCCCCCATCCGCCACTGGGAGAACCCAGACAACACAATGAACCAAAGGAAAAAGTAAAATCAACACTTTCGCACGTGCGGTTGACTGCAGACGCAAAGAGCCATGTGCTCTCCCTCCCTGCTTTGTCCACGGCACCATCTCCAGTAGGCGGCAAGGACATAGAGGGAGGACCTATGCATGGCACCACACCGGATGGGATGTTCCATTCGGTCGGGGGCTACGGCTGGTACGAGGAGGATAATGTAAGCCCAGCGAATAGTGGAGATGAGCACGGAGAAGAGGATGGTGGTGGCGGTGACATCAAGCATGTACGAGTCCTCTCTCGGATGGAGACACTGCGGGTGGACGTGTTAGATGCCTCGATGCCCGGCGGAACCGGTCACGGGGGGCTTCAAATTGATGAAGCTGGAGGCGTGACAGATGAATGTGAGCGTCTTCTCCCACGGGTGCCTATCTGTCGTCATGACAGCGTGAACGAGGAGGGCAGCCTGGGCCGCAGTAAGAGCACTAGAATGGATGCAGACACTACCACGATGAGCTACAGTCACGCAGCAGACGGCACCAGACGCCAACACTGGCATCGGCAGCGAGAAGGTGAAATTCTGTTTCACCTGCCACAGAGCAACTTCTCAGTGATGACGCGGCAATTTCTGGAGGAGGCTGCTGCCCTCTCCGGCACCGTGGGTGGAGGACCCCCTGGCCGGGCGACGCACTGTTTTCACCACCGCCACCCCCGTGTTCTCCAGCTCCATAGTCACCGCTCACATTCGAAGCGGCAGCCGGAAGTTGTGTACGCGGCCCTGGGCCTGGGGGGCTTTCGCATCTGCCAAACCGGATGGGGCAGCCAGCATGCCGAGTACTTAGTCTGCCTCTGCATTAATCAGCAGACATTCATTGCATGGCGGCGATACTCCGCCTTTGCCAAGTTCTTCAGGGACATCCAGCGCGTATACCGAAATGCGGCTGACATGTTTCCAGCCACACGAGGCGCATGGAAAGCGCTGGAAAGGGGACGGAAGTGGTGGCGATGCCTGAGTGTGGGTTACTTGGCGTTCAAGCTCGGCCTCCTTGAGTCCTTTCTGGAGGCTGTGTTGGTCGAGGTCCCTGGACCTGACCTCTTGATGGCATTCGCTTCGCCAAGTCCCTCAACAACAATTTGCGATGGGCTTTGGTCTTGTCCGTGCGTGAGGGAGATGGACGATCAAGGCACCTGGGGGGCTAATGGTATCACTCACATTTCTAGTAACGAGGAAATGTTGCTCTGTCAGAAAGTGCAGGAAGCTGGACAGTTTCGAGGGATTGAATCTGGTTGTGACACAGTCGCTAGGGAAGAAAAGTAATTTTTGAAACAGTAAATTTGAGAGAGATGATGGTTTGAAACCCACATTTTTGAACTGCTAGGGTCACGCAAGTGAAATCCACTTGTGCTTGATTGTAATGAGGACATGTTACATGCATATTTTAAGACACGGCCGGCTCTATACATGCAAATAATAATTGTAGGTCTTGATGGCTCCTGAAGAGTGCTGTATTACTTTCGGTGCATTTATCTTCCCATGGTCAGATTACTATTAGAGATCCTTTTCTTGGCGGAAACGAGTGTATCCTTCACGAAAATGCGAGCTCATCGACTGCAACAAAATCATTGGGCATTCCGAAGCTTCCAAAACTTCCAGAGTGACGGACTACTCGTACTAGTCACTTCTCTCGTTCTCTTTTGCCCTTGAGATGAAAAAGGCCGCAGGCCGGGAGGTTGCTCCTTGTCTTATTCGGTACAATTCAAACACTACTACTTGCATATTCATGACTTAATCACGAAGCCCTGCCGACTGTTTGAAGTGACACTTTGAACGCCAGTCCTCGTGTCATGCTCTTTCCTATCCGAAGGCGTAAGCGAAGATCTGAGGGGTGTGTCGGCCCTGATAGTCCCGCCTCTAATTCGCCGTCTCTGTCGTCGGACACACGACTTGCTTCCGAGGTGTATTGCTGCCCCTCTCCCTAACAACCACCATTTAAAACAGGAAGCTGATATAGGAGGCCCAGAGACGTGGGGACACGCACAAGAGGGAGACTGGTGATAAGGCGGCAAGCGTGCGCTTCAGACATTTTCAAGGCCTCCTAGGCGCCCCTCCCCACCTAGGACCATGTCTCTGACAACCGCATGCCACTCCAAGCTCTACGACGACAGGGAGCCAACATTAGGGCACGGTCTCCACACCCACCTTCATACCCATGATATTTCATCCAGACGGACCGATTTACCCCCTTCCTCTTTCGAAAATGTCGCAGCAAAAAAGAAAAACGTGAACGCGAGAAAGAAATCACATGGACTCTTTTCCCAAAGCACAGACTCAAAGATGATAACACCTGGCACAAAAGACGATAATGGAATCCCCACAAATACTGGTTTAGCAGCTTCAGGACAGGCTATATCGGTGGATAAATCTCAACTCATTAACTTGTCCTCCCAGTACTCGACCTGCGCCGGCTGCCTAGCTGCTGTTAAAATGCTTCTCTCAAGACCGCTGAGTGAGTTACGGCTTCTCAATGCTGTCATGGCCGATGGTCCTTCCAGTACGACCCTCCTCCTTCGCGAGCAATTTATGCAGAACCCGTCCCGTCTGGCCCAGCTTTTGGAGCGCTTTCCTCCACCGCCCCTCCCGAAAAAGGTGTCGGCCCATGGAGCGCATGGCCGATGCCCCCTGCATCGACGGATGGGGTCCGGGGCAGGGTGGGGGGCAGGCGGGTGGCAGCATCAGCACTACAGCCAGGGCCACGGAGACGGCGGGTGGGATCGTGAGGCGGCCTGGGCGCGCTTGCCAGGCGCCGCGAAGGAGGGGGTGGGGAAAATCGAGCTGGGGACGCTGCAAACAGCCATGCACGCAGCTACCGCCAGTCATAGATTCTGTGCGGACTGCAAGCATAACGTGGTGATGGCACTGGACATCCTGACGGAGCGCGTCGGCGTTGGGGAGGTGAATGAGGGCGAAGACGTGGACATGGAGCTCTACCGGCCTTTCATGGGCCGCGTCGTGGATCGAAGCGCTGCCTATGGAGACGTACCGCCTGAGAAAGAAGGGAGGGGGGGATAAGGAGCGGGTCGGTGAAGGAAGGAGGAAGGGAAGGGAATGGCGGGGGGGAGGAGGAGGGGGGCGGGGAAGAAGAGGAGGAGCGGGAGAGCGGGGAAGAGGCGGACGAGGGAGGTGAGAGGAGGAAAGTTGAACTGGAAGATATAGGGTATGAGAAGCAAAGAAAGAGTGCGTCAAACAGTGAGAGCGGTCAGGAGGACGCTGGTGCGGTGGAAGCTGTCTCTGCGGCAGGGGGGGGGGCCAGACCCGCGACGCCCCTGAAAGGGGAGGACGACAGAGTCCTCTGGTGCGCAGTCGAGGACGTGGAGAGGCTCATTGCCTGGGCGCAGGTAGGGAGGGATAGAGGCAGGAGGCAGGGCCCGGATTGCGCGACGGAATGGGTGGGTAGAAGACGGCGGCCGAGCGATGTCGTCCTCGGTTGTCAGTCCTTGTCCTGATCCTGATCTGCCTCCTTGGACCCTCCCTCTTTGCACAGGACTTTGACTCGCAGGAATACGCCGCCTCGGGGCAGCGGCATGCGGCCACGCTCGAGCATGGACAGCGGGAAGTGCGTGCCATTATCGGCTCGGTCCTTCTTTCCCAGTTGCGGGCGGCTTGGCACCAGCAAACGGCTCACGCTCAATCAGAGCACTACCTCTTCGCCCTCGCCATGCAGGCGATCCGGACGCAGCTTGCCAGTGCCACTTTTGGCGCGAAGGAATACAGGCCGACGTCTTTGGCCAAGGATGATGGGAAAGGACTGATGGTGTTGTCAGCTGCCTCCGCAGCGGAGATGGCGGCGACGCGGCTGTTGGAGGAGGTGGAGGAAGAGGAGGGCGAGGCAGCCGCCAGGCGGAAGAATAAGAGTCGGAAGAAGAAGGAGCGGAAGGCTAGGGCGAAGCTCCGCAAGGCCGCTGGGGGTGGGAGCTGCAGTAGCAGCGTAGCCTGCGACTCGGGAGGGCTCGGAGAGGGGGATGACGAGGAGGACGACATGGAGGGAGGGGGCGGATCTGGTGGGGGGCAGGTGGAAGAGCGGCCGCAGGGAGCGCCTCAAGAGCTCGCCACTCGTGGAGAGAATTCCACGGGTCTGGCGGTCGACCCCGACGTCGCCGACGGGGGAGCTCAGGGAGGCAATGGATCCGAGGAGCCGCCGTCCACGTTCGTGGCCCAAGAGCAGCCCGCAGGATACCCGGAGGGCCAGGTTGCTTGCCCCGTGCTAAGACGCTGCTCGCACGTGCTCCCCCATCAGGCGCAGGCCTGTGACGGGCGGTCCCCGCGCGCGACAACGGGAGCCTTGGGAGACGGTCAGGTGCTGAGAGGGGAGCTGGTGGGGGTGTGTGGAGGCGGAGGGGGGGGAGCCAGCGAAGCGGGTCTCTGCCCCTCTTGCTACGATGCCGCCGCCGAGGAGCGACTCCTGCGCACGCTTTGGGCTTCGGGTGGAGGGAGAGACATGGGTGAACGCGACGGAGTCTCTGGGGGGTTCGGAGGAGTGATGTCCTTGGAGGACCAGCTGGCCCCCGGAGGAGGAGGAGGAGGAGGGACTTGACGACGCCTTATTGCAGGAGATGGCTAAGCTGAAGACGAGTCTGAGCGGGGAGACAGACCGTCGTGAGCAGCTCCGGTCGCGTTTGGCGAGGAATTTCAAGCAATGGTGCCTGGCGGCGGACCGCGACGTCTGAGGACGGGGCCTTACGTGCGGAGATGGCGCTTAGGGAAGGGTCGTGGAGGATAAGTCTCCTCGCTTGCGGACCAATAGTTGGAGGAGGGATGATGGGGGCGCGCCGGTCCTGAGAGCAGACGACTGTGTGGGAGGCCACCAGGTTGGGGCACCTGTGTGTCACACAGTCAGTGTATGTCACAGGAAGAATGTCGATTGAAATGACAGTATTCGCGGTGCACAAGTCAAGTAAGAGAAGGAAGCAGGGCCGGAGCCACGCGATTAGCGCAAAATAGAGGCATGTCGCCGCATTTCCCCTCCGCTGTAGAAGCAGAGGGGCCGAGCAAGGGGACGGCAGGCAACTTCGCATCGTGGACGGGGGACGACGTGTGGATTGATGCGCTTACACTTATGATTGAAATAATAGTACCGGGATAACCAAGTCTGACTGTGACCCCCCCGGGCACGGACTCGGGCTCTGCCTTCCCGTCCGTCTCGCCAGTTAGAAACATTTGATTCTTCTTATTCTTCTACTCCATCCTGAATCCATTCTTTGAATTGAATCACATCATTTCCCTTTCATTCCTGCCTTTTTTCGAACGCGACGGTTGTGCTCCAATCTTAATTCCCTCCTTCTGTACACATGCAAAAGCTGTCGAGGGACCGAGCCTTCCTCGAACCTTGACTCACATGCCTTCTACCCTTCTCATGTCCTCCTCGACTTGACGTTCTCGTTACCAGTAAGCCACTCAGCCCAACATGGCACTCGACAGAGCACACAAGACCAGCACGCCCCCCACGTCCACTAAGGTGGAGAGCGCCGGGGAGGCACAATTGGCGGGATCCACGCCCAGCCTGTCCATGACCAGGGGCGCCACCGTGCCAAAGGCACAGGCCCCCACCACCGTCACGGACAAGGCGAGGGTAACGGCCACAGTGGACATGACCGTGCTCCCCGGAGTGATGTAGACTCGAAGGAAAGCGGCCACCGCCAAGAGGGCCGACATCAGCAACGCCGCCTTCACTTCCCGGACCACCGCCTTCCACCCGTTCTTTCGGTTGATCTCCCCCGTGGCAATGCCCCGGATGACCATGGCGGAGCTCTGGTTCCCCGCATTGCCCGCCGTGCCGGTGAGCATGGTCAAGAAGAGGGCAATGACCAGGTGCCGCTCGATGAGGGCCGAGAAGTGCGTGAGGATGATGGAGGAGAGGCTCTGCAACATGAGCAAGGAGACCAGCCAGGAGGCGCGGGCTGTGACCAATTGCAAGATCGGCGTCCCGAAGAAGCTCTCTGTGCTCCCACTCCCCGAGTAGCGCGAGACGTCGTCCGTCGCCTCCATCTCCATCTCCTTCAGCATGTCCGAGGGCGTGATAATCCCCACCACCACCTCGTCCTCCGTCACCACCGGGGCGTAATTCAAACGCTTCGCCCGCATGGCACCGATGGCATCGTCGTACTCGTCCGAGTCCCGGACCACCACCTCGCACGATCGCACGATCGAAAGGAGCGGCGCCGCCCTGTCCTGCACGAGCAGGTCCATCGAGGTCACGTAGCCCACCAACCGTCCGCAGTCCGTCACGAATATACGTTCCAAAGACCGACAGGGGCCTCCGCCCCCCCCTTCCGCCTCTCTGCCATCTCCCGGCCTGCCATTGTACCGTTCCAGTTTGCTCATCCGGGTAATGAAGTCGACCACGTCGCCGACTAGGAAGGAGGCTGGCACCACCAAGCCCTCTTCCCGCAGCACGTTGTGCTCGACTAACGAGGCCGATGGGACCGCGCAGGGAGCGATCAATTCCACAGGACAATCCCTCCGGAGCTGGCCCCCCACTCCCTCCCGCAGATTCGCCTCCAGCGTCATGTTGATGCTAATCCTGTCCAGCGCACTGGACCCAGTCCTATGGTGCGGCTTCCCACCCTCCTCATCCCTACCTCCCAGCATTCCTCCATCAAAGCCAGCGCTGCCGGCCTCCCCCGAAGTTGGGTGCGCGGCCAAAAGAAGAGACCCGACCTTCCCCGGATGAAGAACCCGGCCCCTAGGAGCGAGCAGGTGGCGGGCATGGCGGGGCTGCGGCGGCGGCTGGAAAGAATTGTGGGAGTGGTGTACTTTATAATGTCGAGTCCCGCCTCCCATCGTATTCGCAGCACCGGCATTCCCTCCCAATCCCAGCAGGTCCTGTGTCGCTCGTCGCCATCGCAGGTAAGAGCTACTGGCGCTGTTAGTGCTACTACTGCCACCGCTTACTCCCGACCTTTGGGATCCCGGCGTCCACACCACCTCAAGCGTCCGTCTGATATAGTCTCGCGCAAGATTTATCCACCCGTTTCTCCCATTCAAAGGCTTGCTCTTGCTGATGTCTTCCGTGTCTTCCTTCAGGGTAGGATGGCTTTGGCCCTGTTGATATCCTCCTTGCCCGCCGTGGTAGTTAAATCGATTGCTTCCCGCCGCGGTGTAGGACCGATAATGCGATTGCTGGTTATGCTGGGAGGTGGACATGGAAAGGCCAGCCTCTGAAATCTCAGAAGACGCTTGTGGAATGTGACGGAGGAAGAGCATGTTTGAGCTTGCCGGTTTGCCGCGAGGTACTGAAGCCCCGTCCGATGGAGAAGTACTCATGACCAACAGAGAGAAAAACGCCCACGATATAACGAGGACCGCGTTAGATCTGTGCGCGTCTACTATCGAAGCGAGTGGGGAAAACGATGAAGCTGATATTTGTGCTCTTCTTGTGTTGTCGGAACCCATGAACGCCGCTCGCTTAGGCCCTTGGCATGCTGCGCAGCTTGTCGAACACTCCGAGTGATTTCTCACTTCCTCTGTGACGTGGACGCGTGAAAGAAGCGTGTGGGAAAGGGGCGAGCGCAAGTGTTCAGTCCAGGTGAGGTCGGAAACTCCCACAGCGACAGAGGTGAAAGGGACCTGCCCGATGCGCTTGAACTTCTCCGCGGCATGCACGCCGATAGGAGCGAGGCTGGCATATGCCCCGCCTATTAAAGTGGGCGATTTTTGTTTTCCCTTGTGGTCCTTTGCAAGCATGCGCGCGAGAATACGTCATTCACTGTATCCTTCGCATACGTTCAAACACTAATTGAGTCGTCGCTCACCTTTCTCAGGAATAGAAGCGGTAAAAAAGAAGGCGTACGGTGGGGGATAATACCTCATCGACAGGAAGCTCCTCGGTTGAATCAGTGCCTGACGTAACAGTTGCCGCCGCCAGCATCCCGATCACCACGTTCACGTCTTTAAGATCTTAATCTTCGCTCTTCCTGGCCGATGCTCAATGTCTTTGAAGGCAAAAGAAGTTCTCTGCTTTGTCAGTCGCCATCTCCACCTCCGCCACCGAGGCTAGGCAGCCGTGGCTCCAAAGCAGGTAGCGCATGCGGGAGTGCCAGCAGCTATGTAAATACTTCTGGAGGAGAGGACTACACGCAAGCAGGGCTTACTTTTTGGAAGGAACATTTCGGTCCGGGGCGCCTGGTGCCCTGGCCTCGGTTTGTAGGCGCTCTTGAGCAATATGTTCGAAAGGCATATTCCAAGCAACTGCATGAACGAGTCACTGTCGATGATATGCTTCGTATCTTCATCGTGCGACGCGAAGCAAATCGAGCTGAGAATGTGCTTGCGGTGGAGGAGTGGGCGGTTTTCTTGCATCGTTTCGGGCCTCTGGAGTGCAGCTTGGGCAAGGCCGCTCGCTCCTTCTTCACAGCGGACGGAGGCCTGGTGCCCTGGTTTCACGGAAGCATCACCCGACGAGCCGCCAAGGAACTCGTCGTGAAGGAGGCGGGTGGGAAGCCGGGCAATTTCCTGGTGCGATTCAGCGAGACCAACCTCCGTAACTTGAGCGTGACCTATCTGGAGGACACGGGCCCTCTCCGCCCCCACTCCCAGCACCGGGAGGGTCAGCACGCGGAACTGCGCGGCCCCATGAACGGCGTTCCACGATCGGCCTCCCTTCCTTCCGATTCTGCGCCACGAACCCTTTCCTACAAGAACGTCCTCATCCACAATCGAGGCCAGCTGGGCTTCGCCTTGAGCGCCTCAAGTCCGGAAGGGGAGTGCTTCCCTGGTGTCAGGGACCTTGTCGCCAGCCACCAAGCATGGAGGCACCCCTGTCCCTCCCTTCTGGCCGCGCAGTTCCAGGACGAGCTTGTCCAGAGAAGGACGAGGCCAGGGAGTGGCTCGGAGGGGGGCGCGTGGGAGGGCGGAACGCCGTCGAAGGAGGAGGATGGGAGGGAGGCCCGGGGGGGGGGTTGGGAACTGGCTCTGTTCGGGATGGGAGGGAGGCCCGGGGGGGGGGTTGGGAACTGGCTCTGTTCGGGCCATTGACAGAAGCAAGGAA
>NW_005803302.1:0-17032 GCF_000240725.1 Microchloropsis gaditana
GGGAGGGAGGGAGGAAGACATTGATGCTGAATTTTGGTCTGTGTGACTCTCATATCGCGTTTGCATGACCTTTTCGCCGCCTCCCCTCTTTCTCCTATTGTCGTCTCCCTCATCTACTCTCCGCTTCTTGGCCCATCAGGACTTAGCCTTAAGGTAGAGAATCCTACACTAGGAGCAGCGAAACACGAAGAGGAGGATGGAGACGAGGAAGAAGAGGAGGAAGAAGAGGAAGGCGCAAGGGGGGGAAAGAAGAAGCGAAGAGGCACGCTTGGCAGTCAGACGAAAGAGAAAGGGAATGCGCGGCTCCTAGAATTGGACGTGATAGGTGAGGAGGGAAGGGGGAGGAAGGAATAAAAGGAAAGACGCAGGGAGGAAGGGAGGGAGCAGGCGATGACGAGAGGGAAGGAGGTGGAGAGATGTGTGAAGATTGATGGTAGCAATGCCTTGTTGACTAGACAATGACCTAAGTCTTTCTCTCGCGCAGCTTTCGCATCCCCTCCTTTCCTCAAGTCCTTCTTCTACCCCTCCCTCTCTCTCATCTTCTCTGGACCAACCCGGTCCGCCCCTTCCCCCCTGTAGGCAAGTATGCGATGCAGTGGAAGTGTCTGAAGATGGACGTTCGGGTCGGCTTCCCCAAGGCCTCCATCCTGCGGAACGCGGGTAAGCAGGCACGAGGGTGCCAGCGGAAGGAAAGAAAGGGGAGGTAGGACGGACAGGCGTGTGTGTAAATGCAAGGAGCTCACACCCACATAAAACCGACCTGTCCAGCAGCGGTCTCGTGCACTGCCCTGTCGAAGCTGCCCTCTTCCTCTTCACCAGCGCCTGGCCCCTCAGTCCTTTACGCCGTCACCCCTCAAATTTCCAAGTTCCTTTCAAGAGGTGAGACTACATTTTTCCCTCCTTTGCTCCCTCTCCCTTCGCAATCCTTGATTTCCCTCTCTCGTGGCTATTGCTGGGATGCTAGCATTCTTGCGTCTCACCCGCTCCCTCCCACCATGCTGCTCTGTTACTCTTCCCTCCCTCCCTCCCTTGCCATCTACCAGAGCAAATCCCGTTTTATTCAGCACCACGGGCCACGCTCCTCCCTTTCCCCGAAAGCCTTTTGGCTGTCCTCATCGCGGTCTTCTCCAGGTACTCCCTACCTCCCTCTCTTCAGCCCTTCCTCCATGTATCTATTGCCCTCTTCTCCCCTCTCCCATCATTGCCTGTATCTCTTCTTAGCACCCCAGGGCTCAATTTCAATCTTCCATATAAAGAAAGCCTCTCACATGTCAGAGATATTAAAAGGGTCATGTAACCTTACCACTTTGTTTCCCCCGCATATTCCCTTGCGTCGTCCCTTCCTGCCCAGGAACGAAGTCATCAGCTTCCGCCACCTTCGGTCAGACGCCGAGGAAGTCATCGCTGAGATGCTCGAGGGCGAGGCGGAGGAAGGAGAGGAGGTGAGAAAGGAGGGGGGGAATGGAGGAGGAAGACGGGGAGGACAAGGGGGGCTGAGAAATGGGAGCTACAGAGAGAGCGGGGGGACAAGCAGAGAGCTAGGTGGGCGAATTCTGGATCGATCAGGAAGCCTGTCTTACATGCGGAAAGCAAGCACGCGTCCTATGAGCTTTCCCTCCTCTCCCTTTCCCTTTTCTCTTCTGTCTTCCCTCCCGTTTTAGCTCTCCGAGGCCGAACGTCGGCAACTCCGGAGCTCCCTTCCTTCCGCGGACGAGTACTTTGCCGTGAGCATCGAGGAGAAGGGAAGGAGGGAGTGGTTCTCCCACCCTTGCAAGTTCACCAAGCACGTGCTACGAGTCATCAACGACATCCGTCGGTGCGTCCCGTCCCTGCCCTCCCCCCCTCCCTCCTTCCCTCCCTCCCTCCTTCCCTCACTTCCTCCCGGTCTTCGCCCTCCTCCCTCGGGCCCTATCCTTCAGTGGCCCTGCGAATCCTTCGTAACCTAACGCGATCATTGCCTTCCTTCCCTCCTGCCCTTCTCTATCTCCTCCTCATCCTTCCAGCGCCATATCCCAGGCTGTTGCGGGGGAAGGACGGGTGACGAGCGATAAAAGGTCTCCATCGTCCCCCTCCTCTCTCCCACCTTCCCTCCCCGGGCCACGGCCCAGCCGTCGCTCTCCCGCCCTCTTGAAAGTATCCGAGGTTGCTGTCAAGGTACTTTGTAACTCCATCTTCCTTGCTCTTTGTCCCTTCCGGCTATTATCACCTTATGTCCGTCCATTGTGTCGCCATCCCGGCGTCCTTTGACTTTCTCCGCCTTCGGGGGACTGCATCATCGCACCAACGTCTTCCCTCCCTCCCTCCCTCCCTTCCTCCCTCCCTACTTCCATTTCAACCTGCAGGGTCTCCTCTCTCTCCAACGCACATGCTCTCTCGCCTCCTCCTCCTCCTCCTCCTCCTCCTCCTCCTCCTCCTCCCTCGCCTTCTCCCCCTTCTACAGGTGGGACATTCTGCGTGAGTTGCCATCAGAGGAAGACGTCTACGAAGAGAGCGGGGGAGAGGGCAGGGCGGACGGCAGTGGGCTGCGAGGTAAGCGTTGACAGCAGCATGGGAGGGAGGAAGGGAGGAAGCATTATGAGGACGATTGAAGAGCTCCGGCCGCAGACGATTTCGCCAACGGCTTCAGCACATTCCTCGCTCCTTTGCACACGCCGTCGCCTGTCCTTCTTCTCTCCCTTCCTTCTGACACCCTTTTCCCCCTCCACTCCCGATTCCCCCTCCCACCAGGTGACGTGCTTCCCTCCCTCCTCCTCGTCTCTCCCTCTCCATCATTTCCTCCTCCCTCGTCCCCTCCCTACGGACCATCTGCCTGCTCTCCCGCAAGTCTTCCCTGGGAAGAAGCCCGGGAGTTCAACGAAGTGGCAGAGCGGGAGGCGCGTTCCCTCGCTAAAGAGAAGGAGGGAATTAGGAATGCGGAGGAAGGACAAAAGGAAAAGGAGGAGCAAGGGAAGGAGGTGGCACAGATGAGAGCAGGGGAGGAGGGAAGAAAGGGGTCCAGGCGGCAGAACAAGCAGTCGATGAGGAGACCGAAAAACGGGTAGAAAGGAAGAAAGAAGAGGGAGCAGGAATGGCGGGAAACAGTCGGGGTGGGGGAGGAGAGGAAACAAGCGGGTACCATGTGCAACAAGACTCGAGAGGGGGAGAGGAAAGCGCGGACCATGAGCCCATCGAACACTTCCCCTTTCTCCCGCGTACCCCCGGCCCAGCCGTCCCTTCCCTCTGTCCGCCTTCATTTTCCAGCCCGTCTTTAGCCTCGCCACGCGAGGGACGCTTCGGTGAAATCCCTCGTGGACAAGAGAGCAGGAGAAAGAGCGAGCTAGGGATGTGGTGGGGAGAGGATGTAAGGGAAATTGGTTGGGAAGACATTGGCAGTCTACAGGCAGTGATTGCTCATGAGGGGGGAGGGGAGGAAAGGAAACGCGTATTGAGGAGAGTGGAAAAGACTCCAATACTTTTGGCGAAATGGTATTGAATAGTCTTTAAGAAATAAAGAAAATCAAGGCAAGATGACGACGATTTTATGAGGTTTGTGTACGATATGTCATTTCTGTGTCTTTCCGTTTCGACCATGGGACCTCATCGTCTTCACGCCAGCTGCGTCATCACTCTCTCCGTTCCAACGTATGCTAGATTCGCCTGAAAGAATCCCTTCGAGTCTTTCTTTTTCCCGTATTTCACCTCAGCGCCTTCCCTTTGAAAATGCCTCCAGCCGCTTCGCACGGACCTCCATCTCGTCCACTTCTTCCTTTTCCCCCTTCCATTCCCTGCTCTCATTCCCTCTGCTTCTCCCACATGTCTCCCCCACGCATAGTTTTGTTGGCAGCCGCAAATGGTAGCGCCGTCTCTTTTCTGTCCTCCTTACCTCCCTGCCTCTCTCCTCCCCTTCTCCGTTGCCTTTCTCCCCGCGTCCCTTGTCCCAGACCCCGTACAGAAGCTCGCACAGTCGCACCACCTCGTCCTTTTCGCCACCTTCCTCATCCTGCTTCCGCTTTATATCCGACTCTCCCTCCGACATCCCCAGCCTCCCCACCTTCCGGAAAAAAAAATGACCGTTCGCGCGCCCCTCCTCCAAGGCCTGCTGCAGGCACCAATCCCTCGTCTCCGTTTTTGAATAAAAGACCCGCTTTCTCTCCCTCGTCAGGGAGGTCCACGTCAGGGGGGAGGGGTCTTCCAGTCTAATGGGGAGGGCGGAATAAGACAGAAGCAGGGAGCCGTTGGTGCCTGCAGCTTTCATTCCATTCCATTTATCGCCGGCACAACTTCTATTCAGCTTCGCACTCGATAGAAAGACGTGCGTTTCCGCGTAACCACATGCGTCCCACACATTTATACAGAACAGGGTGCTATCCAGAAGAGCATAGCGCCCTACACACGCCCCCCCGACGCACCCAAACACTTACCGCTCGCGGCTTTGGTCCGTCAATGGCCAGTCAATCGCCCCTCCAACTGGCGAAAACAGACCCCGTCCTGAGCCTCCCTCTCTCTCCTTTCCTGTCGGAAACCTGCCCCCACGCGCATCTCGCTTATTCCCCCCCTGGTCCTCATTCCCTGCCTCTTCCTCCTCTTCTTCTTCCTCCTCCTCCTCGTCTGTCCGGGCGGACAGACAGCTTTCCCCTGACCACCTTCTCCTTCCTTTCGATCCTCTTTCCCTTACTTCTCCCCCATTCTCCTCGATCAGCACCTTCTTCATTCTTTCTTCCACCTGCAGCGCCAGCATGGTACCAACAAGCCACTCCTCGGGGCAAGTGATAGGGATGAGATCCCGCTGAAGGGAGGTAGGAACGGGTAAGAAACGAAGCCAGTTGGGGTGTGTGAAGAAATCAGATGGAAAGACAGAGAGATAGGAGGGAGAAAAGGAGACAGGAACGTCCAGGTACCCGTTCGCCAAGAGAGAGGAGTCGCTTGTAGTGGGTGGGGTAGTCCCGAGGGAAGGAGACGAGGAGGAGGAGGTGCTCGCGGGAGAGGGCGAGGAAGGTGTTATGACAGACAAGGCAGTCGCGGATGGCGGCCTCGAAAGGGGAGGGGGACGGCCAGAGGGCCTGAGGGAGGGGAAGGGTCCGAGAGGAGACATGCAGGAGGTGCCGGTGTGGGTCAGCGCGGGGCATGTAGGCAGGAAGGGCGGGAAATTAACAAGGTCTGAAGCTCTATATTTGCAGGTTTTAACATCTGAACAATAATCCATAGAACACATGCCTAAGAGTCACATCCCATGGATAGAATGGACACAGAGCCCCTCACCTTGGACTTCAATGCCCGTTGCCATCGTCGCTCGGCCTTGCAGAGGATGGAGCGACCGGGATGAATGAGGTATGGGCGGCCCTCCGTGTGGGTGCGGTGGGTAGAGAAGAGAACGGCAGGCGGTTGCAAGGGGACGTCGCGCCCCGAGACGACGTACACCATCTACAGCGGGGAGGGAAGAGATGTCGGTACCTCGTGAGACCGAAAGGAGCTAGAAGAAGAATGCACGGTCAACAATATGAAAATATGCGTACTTGGAGGGACTGAGGCCCTTGTTCCAGAACTGCCCGCAGCGATTCCATGAGGGCGTGCACGGTGGAAGAACGGCACCAGGCCGACGGAAGCCGCAGACCGAGGTCGTAGGTATCGCTAAAGGAAGAAGCGGGGAAAGATAACCGCTCGTTCCTGAAAATGAAGAAGTGGATTCGCTCGGCAAGATTGTCGCCTGAAGCACGTCGCCATGCCTCCCAAAGAGACGGATTGGCAACTCCATCGTGAGCGAGAAAGAGCACTGCGATACTGGCAGATGGAGGCAGAGAAGGCAACGAGGATGGCACAAGACTGCCACCGCGTCGACGCACGAAGCTTACTAAATTTTCAATGTCGTTGACGGATGAGCATCCATCACTATTGTTTTGAGGATTGAAGCCGTGAAAATTGAGATATATTTACTTCATTTAGAGGATGAGGGCACTTACGTCATGGAGGAAGGAAAGGATGGATGGCACTGCAATCCCATGGCTTGATCTTTATAAGCGTCTCGCTTGCGCCAATAGAGAAAGTAATAAATCTGCCAGGTGAAAAATTGTCAGAATCTTCGTTGGACTGGCATCAAGTCAAGCATCGTGGGGATGTGTCGGGATAGAACAAAGTCGCAAATTCGCGCTCAGAAACGGGCGGGAAAAGCGAGCAAGAAACGGCTCAAACCCAAACGGTCGACGCCGTTTGGATTTTTTTTTTTTCTATTTTCTCCTCCCCGTTGACTTCCTCGGACATGTAAGCATTTATTAATTTTTTAATAATGACTTTGGAATTTATGCTATGTAGTGTGATGCATCATCGCCCTCGCCCACCATTTATATTCGCTGCTAACTTTGCTCACACCGAGCTTGACACACAGTTACGGATAATCGACTCGTTGTCCACAAAGTTATTACCTTACCTTCATCTTTAAAGTAAGGCTTTGCGTGAAACAAAGTTCAAAAGGCAAATTCGACTAGCTATGATAGGATAATAAAGTAGAAATGAGCTCGAGCGCATACATTGTACATATACATTGCGAATGTCTTTTGAACTTTACTGTAATGAAAACATCAACAGGCTGTCCAAAGCTCCAGAATGAGCCACAAAATCTTGAATGCACCCACGTCAAGGTCGATTTCGAATTCAAATATATAACAAATACATATTTCCACGTGCCATTATTACAACTAAGGCGTCCTTCACAAAAAGGTAGTCGACCACGAGAAAGAGAGCGATCGTGATGAGGATGACCTCATGGACTTGTCCTGCATCTGTGCCCCTCCCGACCTGCATAAGTCTGTCACAGTCCCTTGAAAGGTGCATAGGCAGAAGCCTTTCTCTCCCATCTTTAAATGTTCGGGAAGAAAGCGTTCTACAAGGTCGAGATAGGCAGGAAGGGAGGGAAGAAACGACGGGGAGGGATGACATCGCGCCGGGCTACCTTTCCTCTGAGCTTCAGGTAATGGACTTGACGATGCCAAGATAGAAATTCGGTACAGAATAAGCTACAGAAGGGGCAAAAGTTCATCTGAGGATATTATAGGCTGCCTTCTTCCACCGCTTCCTTCTTTCCCTCGTCCTCCTCCTCCTCTCCCCCTTCCTTCCCCTCTTCCCCGCTCTCCCCCTCTTTGAGCTTTCCATGTATCTTTTTCTCCTTCTTCTTCGACCCCTTCCCCCCCCAGTATACGCAGGGTATCGCACAGAACCCGCGCCATGTCGTAGGGACCCACGGCGTGCTCGAGGGTGAGGAGGGAGAGGAGGGCGCGAGGAAGGGATGGATGGTGCCGGAAAAACGAGGGTAGTCCAAGTCTGTGCGGTTAGAGTTAGGGTTAGGGTTAGGGTTGTGCGATGTCGAAGAGGTGAGGAGGAAATGGGTCGTGTGTTTTAGGAAGATGGACAGAGATCAGAACAGGAGGCAAAGGACGAGTCAAGCCACCACATAAAGTCGCCCATCGACGTCTGGATATCAGGATCAATGCCATGATGCATTCGGGTGCGAGGCGTCTCTAGGAGCCGGGATGACCGCTTCGAATGAGGTCACAGGTTCAACAAGCAGTTTAGACGACAGCTGAATATGCTCTCATCTCCGAGACGAGAGCGGGCATAAGAAGACTTTTCCAAGTTCAACAGGACAACCTATCCAAGCATGGTGTCAAGCCAACACTCCGGCATCATATCTCCGTAGGATTGCCTCGACGCACACCCTCGCTTGGGCTCGCCTTCCCTCTTCTCCCTCCCATTCCCTCTGTCGTACCTCATCATCACTTCCTCCTCCTGTACAGGCTTCAACGCTGCGAGGGCCGACATCAGGCCTATCGTCTCCCTCTCTCTCGCCCTTGCACATGAGGCCAGCACCCAAGGCTGAACGACCGCGAATACGCATCGAGTGATCAGCCTTGCAAACGATGCCTGTCCGCCTATGTTCCACGCTACGTTTTCACTGTCGAGAGATGCGTCTCCTCTCAAAGGCTCAATATGGGACAAAAGGAGAAAAACGAAACTTTTGACGTCCTCCTCCATCTCCTCCGCTCGCCGACGTGCGCCCGCTCTCTCCTTTTCTTTTCCTGTTCCCCTTACTCCCTCTTCCTCTCCATAAAGGGCTTCCATGTAAAATGAAAACTTTGTAATTGCTGAGCCTACGAAACTTCTATCGTGAAACATCTCCTCTTCCTCCTGCTCCAATTCGTTCTCGTCTCCATCATCCTTCTTCTCATTTGATTCCAGCGCCTCCTCGACTTTGTCCTCGCAGATTTGTCTGTCATCTTCCACAGCCTATACCGCGATGATTGTGGTAAGAGATGGTAGCGGAAAATGCAACGTAACAAGTCATCACGGACTCTCCTGGCAGTTGCTGGCATCCTGCCCTCCATAGTCTTCATCCCATATTCTTGACGAACTCCTACCTGTCTCCTTTGTTGCAAGGAAAGGCGTTGAGGCACCCGCAAAAGGCGTTCCCAAAATGCAACCTCTCCCCATTTCCCCCCCCACTCTCCTTCCATCCATCCCGGTCTCCTGATGGGCTTTTCCTGGATGATAAGTGCAAAGGGCCCAGGGAGTAAGAGTGGCTGACACAGCAGCAAATTATGTCACGATGTAGACATTCTCGGCTTTTAGAAGAATCAACGAGATTGCCCGGGCGGGGAGGAGACCTAGGGAGAAAGAGTGGTGAGAAGCCTGCCAACCACCCCGGAGTGGTAGAGACAGGCTGGATGTGTGTGCGCCCCAACGCGACGAATTTTTCGTGTCGGACTCCACCGCTCTCCCCCCTCATCGCTCTCCATTTTCCTGAGACCCCCACTCACCCTATGGAAGAGGGCAGCAAGCAGCTGTCTTGACCCCCCATCGTCTGCAAATCTCTCTCCTGCCCGGGCAGTGGCGGCGGCAGTCGGGCACCAAGGCGCTTCAGGTCTCTCCACTCGCTCTTTCTCTCCTACGCCATCTGCTCTCGCGCCCTTCCGAGTCCTGTTCAGGCCCTGAGTTGTCCATTCCAACGACTTTACAAGATACGCATATCCTTTTGTCCCTCCCTCTTTCCCTCTTGCTTTCCCTCTGCTCCATCCTATGCCGAGCACATTTCTGGCTCGATCTGTCTCTAAAGACGCGCACTGGGCTGGGCACTTCTCCACGGGAGGCGGAGGGAGATGCAGGGAAAAGGAAGAAGATAAGCAGCGGCGCTGGTGAGCAGCTCGCAAACCCTCCTCTTGGTCATGGACAAGCCCCAGTACGAGCCTTTGTCGGGCTTCCTCGCACTGGCAAAAAAGAATGAAGACGGGAGGGAGAATTGCAAGATAAAGACGAGGGACGATAGGCATAAGAGCAGCAAAAAAACGCTTCGAATTCATTGTTAGATTGTATGATAATATGTAAAATCCGTTCAATAAGGCTGAAAGGGGAGTGTGCGACAGTTACAACGTGATTAGGCAATGTTTCTGCCCTGTCCTGTCCTGCTGTCTCCTCTTTGTTCTTCCTTTCCCACCTCATCATACCCGACTAAGACCTCTCGCTTTGATGTCTTCCTCCACAGCACGTCCTGCTGCTGGCACTAACAAAGTCTTCAATTTCTCGCGCGTCTCCCGGGCCATACGGCGCTGGGAAGGGAGGAAGGGAGGTAGTGTGTGCGCGTGGGAATTAAAGGGATTAAAATTGGTGAGGAGAAAAACACGGAAGAGGGAGTGAGGGGGTAAAGTAAGCGAAAAATCCGCACCTGCGTTCGGACAAGGCTGACAGCAAACCATTCTTTCGCAAGGGCTAGAGCGGTCAAACGGGGTACATTTGATGATCTTATAGACAGAGAACTCTCAGGAGATAGGGACAGATGTTCCAGTGGTTTAAAAAGAGAAGAATATCTTGATGGAAGCACGTATGATGTCGTAGAGGTCCGTGGACGGGAAGGCTTCGGGGGAGGAATCGGTGATGGAAGATTTGAAGCACAAGCTGATAAACAATGAAGGTGAGTCGGGCAGGAGAGTTTTGTTGGAGCTGCCGCTGATGAGGGGAAAATGTACAACGCAGAAATAAAAACTCATGATGAATGGCGAAATGCCGTAGGATTACATAAAAAAACAATACACACCTTGATTTCCAAGAGGATCTGATGTCTCGGCATAAACTATTCTTCCACTGGTGCCATCTTCCGATTTGGCAGTCCATTTAGCTTCGCCCACACTTGTCATAGTAGACATCATTTATTTTTGGAAAAGACATATTTATTGTGCTTGTGTAAACCCCACATGGGCCTCTGGAAAAATGTGTATACCCCGCGTCAACTGGGGGCTCGACTGAAAAGCTGTCCGGAATAAGTGGGAAAATGAGGGCCTGCTTCTTGGGGCGAGGAATACGGATGCTCATCAGAACATTCTCTGAAAGTCTTGTATTTACCCCCGTGACAAGAAGGATTCAGCTCCGTTATTTGCCAGGTTCGGTGTCAGGATTGTAGGGGTTGTCATGTGGTCGTTTTTTGTTTGAAAGCAGTTTGAACTTGTAACGCTTGCGCTGGCAACGTAGCAATATCACGAGCTCGCAAATAGCTTTTATTGATATAAACCTCCGAATAAAACGCTACAATATTTTTAAAACGTATATATCACAAAGTTTGACAGTCGATGTGCTACTATTGCTGTTTGTTTGAGGGTCTTTGTGGTTTGTAGCTCGTCTCAAGCAAACACAACCTCCTACTAGTAGTTAAAAGCGTGAACACGAACACCCCTCTTTCACAATAAGTTCCGTTTTTTTTTTCTTTATCAAAGGATCTCCTTTTTCATGACTCTCTTCATAAGATTTCAAAGGGGGTCTTCTTGCTGAATCTTTTACTCCAGCCCACTCATCACAACCAAGTCCCTCACTCTTCCTTTTTATTCCCCCTTATCCTCTGCTGTATCTCCGGTCCTTTTCGTATTCTTCTATTTCTCCCTCCTTCGTCCTCCTTTTTAGTAGCAATCGTCTAGGTCTAGAAAGCTGGAGGAACATCAATGAAAATAGAGCACCGAGAAGACATAGCGTGTGCATCTACCAGCCCACAAAACGTAAACTCTACGCCTTTGGGCTATAGAACATTTATCTTGAGAGATTGGGGGAGGAGAGACACACAAAGATCAAACAAAAAATAAAGGGATATGGGACAATTCTTTGACTGAGGGAGGAACCGATAACTATGAGATTACAATCATTGAAGGGTGTCTGATACGACGATTATATTATTCGCTTTCCACACCACGGCGGTTTCAATGCAATGCCAAAGATATCATCTGTCCCTGCAGATTGCAGAGTGTTTTTTAACTATCCATATCACTCCTCATTGGCCTGCTTTCGCTGCGGTCGTTTTTGATCGGTTGTTCAACTTTTACTCCTCTTCTGGTTCTCATTGGATATGCTGCGCCCTTCCCGTGCGCGCTTTTCTAGCCGCGCCTCACTCCTTCATAAGCTCCTCGACCAGCTCGGGGTTGGCCTCTTGGACATCAGGAGGTATGGCGATGGCACCCGCGTGGACATCCTCACCTTCCTTTCTTCCTTCCCGGATCACGCGCAGGCTTCCCCCACGAAAACTACGGTGCAAAACAGTGGACAGCTTCTGCAGCTGCACGACCCTCTCGCCGCCCGCTCCCTCCTCTGCTCCTGCTTTCCGGGTCCTCCCTGCTTCCTCTCTCTCCCACCCGTCCTCTTCTGGCCCCTCTTCCTCCTCCTCGACTGGACCCCCGTCCCTCGTTATAGTTCCCTTTGTTGTCCCTTCCACACCTCTCTCCCGCTCCGCCTCTTCCTCCACGTCCAACATCAGCTGTTCGAGTTGCGCGCGACTGTAGCGCTTGACCGCATGCCGGAGCCGTAACCAGTTGTATACTGTGTTAGATGAGGCGGTGGAAGAAGAGGTCGAGGTGGAGGAGACAAAGGAGATAGGCCGGAGGGAGGTGTTGACCGTCGCGTCGCCGCCCAAGGAGGGAGAAGGACGTCGAGGGGCCTCTTCAGAGGCAGCAGCGGCTGCGGCCGCCGCCAGGGCACGCGCGGTTGCCGAAGCCGCGGGGGTGGAGAGGGGCAGGGACGGATAGCGACCCATCATGGCGCTGGAAATTATCACGCTTTTGTTGCTGCTGAGCCCCCGGGCCAGGCTCAGCTGGGACTGGCTGCTCGTCATGCTGCTCACATTGGTACTGACGGGGCTACCGTCCTGATTGTGCGCAATGCTCGGAAAGAGCGCGGGGCTGTGGGCGTACTTGCTGGCATGCCTCCCCACGGAGAACGGGGAGCCTCCCCGCCCTTCGTCCTGCCCTCCCTCTCTTCCTGGCCCGTCCCCAGGTCCCTTCCTGTGCGCCCTCAGCGAGAAGGATCGCATGCTTCTAGAAGCTCCCTGTGCTTCTTCGCGTCTCCCCTCTGTCGGCACCACGCTCATTTCTTTCTCCTCTTCCTCCTCCTCCGCCGTCAACACGCTCTCCGTCCTCTCCCTGACATCTGTCTCGTCCCAGATCTCCGTCTGGAGCATCATCTCCATCACGTCCTCCAGCGTGATGATCCCCACGGGCGCGATCCTCTCAGGCGTGAGCCCGCCCTCGCCCTCGCCCTTGCCCAGCAGGCAGGCCAGAGTCTCCTCCGGTGCCTCACTGACCAGGGCCAGGTGCGCGTGTCCGAGCTGAAAGGTGGAGAGGATGTCGATCAAGGGGCAGGAGGGCGCCACCACGATGGGGCAACGCACCAGCCGCTTCTTCATCGCGCCCACCGTCAGGCCCGCGTGGGGATCCACTTCGATCAACGACTTGGTCAGCACGTATCCGCACACCGAGGCCGCCTCCCGCTTTCCCACCCACCCTTCTCCCCGTCTTCCCTCCCTCCATTCCCTCCCTGAGGCCCGTGCATCTTCTCGAGTGCCGTTCATTTCCCCCCCGGAACTTCCTCCCCGCCCGCCCTCCCTTCCTTCCTTCCCCCCTCCCTGCCGAAAACACACGGGCAGTCGGCTGAAGCCAGCAGCTCGGATCGCCTTCAGCGTTTCCTCGTTGAGCGGCGCATCCACTGCCAGACAACAGACGCTTGTCCAGGGCACCATGCAGTCCGCCACCACCTTGTTGGAGATCTGTAGCACCCCTACCACGATATCTACCTCGCGCTTGGAGAGGAGGGTGGAGTGGGGAGCGGGGGGGGCGAAGGCGCCCGCGGCGGGCGGGACCGGCCCCGGGGAGTGCGAGGACTGCCCTTGGTTGTGCTTTTTCCCTTTCTTCGTTCGTCGGCCTTTCTTAACCCCCTCCTGTGCATCCTCCTCGAGTCTGACTTCGGGGGGGGGAGAGGGGGCGAGGCGTTGGCCAGGAGAGCGTGGGAGGCGAGGGCGGAGGGCGGGAAGGAGGAGGCGGTGTGGAGAGAGAGCAAGGCCGGCGTCCGCTTTCCCGCCGGGGCGAGTGCGAGGGAGGAGGAGGGCACGAGGGAGGGAGTAGCGCCTGGGGTTGCCTGCGCCTCGTCCGCCTTGTCGCCGTTCTTCCCTCCCCGTCTTTGCTTGAGGTGGATCTCCATCAGGGCTGAGAGCTCCTCCCGAGAGTAGCGCTTTCCGTGCCCGTGCTCGTCGCCTGAGTCGAGGAGGGAGGGAGAATGAGCGGGAGGGAGGAGGAGGGTGTTTGACCGGCATACTCCGCCCTTCATTCCTTTCTCCCCCCTTCCTGGGCCCCTTTTCCCCCTCCATCTCACCGAGGAACCTGTCCAAGCACCAGGCAATGGGGCAGGCGATGGGGAAGAAGAAGCAGATGAGGCACCAGACCACTGGGGTCATGCGAGAGCCGAGCTTGAGCTGGTTCGGACCCATGAAGATGGCCGAGGGGAAAATTTCCTGGAGAGAAAGGGGGTTAGGCGGGACAGTAAGTTTTAAAATTTCATGCTGCGAGCTTGGCTCCTAGCCTTGACCACGGCCCAGACAAAGAACTTGTCAATCAGGGAGAGGAAAGGGGGGAAGGGGACGAGGGTGGGGGAGGGGAGGGAGGGCGGAAGACATGGGAGGAATGACGGGCAAGAAGTGCCTCGTACCCCGAAAAAGAGGACAGCGGTAACCGAGAGGATAACAGCAATGTAGCCTGGCACCAGAGCATCAAGGAAGAGGGGAAGAGCCTCGGCGGCTGCGGCGTTGAAGAGGAGGAGGGTGACAAGGAGGAGGTGCCGGCGGTTCAGGAGGGGGAGGAGGCGGTGGGCCTGGCTGCGCTCCTCCACCGTTCCGATCCGCTCCTTGATCTCAAGCTCGAGCGGTTCGATGGACATGAGTCCGATAGTAAGCCCGCTGGCGATGGCCGCAGCCATCACACACGCGAAGGCGAGCCCTAGGTGGATCCAGCTCGAGGGGGTTTGAAAAGTGGCGAATCCGTTGCTGTCCTGGATGGTGGCGTGGAGGGCTCTGGAGGAGAAGTGTGACCGAGGAGGGCCAGAGGCACCGATGTCGGTGCTCTCCATCGACGCATCGAGTGCGGAGTGGGCGGCTCGAGGGCGCGCGAGGCTGTGACAAAGGGCTGAGGCGTCGGGATGGCGAGCAAGGACCTGCGAAGAGAGGGGGCACAGGAGCCGTTGCGGGGGGTAGAGAAATAAGTCAGTTCCCCCCAAAAATGCAAACGTATATTGCATGCCATAATCATGTGGATGGCCGAGGGGACTCACCGCGAAACATTGCTCGAGCCACTCATCGCGCTCCTCACGCTCCCCTCCCCTGTGAATATCCCGCTCATCGATCGCCCTCCCCGACCCCCCCCTCCAGCTCGGTTCCTGCCTCTGAACTTCATCTCGAGACACTTTATCTTGTTCAAGTACAGCTAGGTAGCGGTGCTTTCGTCCGTCGCGAGTGCGAAGATACGAAGACGACGGGCCTGGATAGCTTTCAGCCGAGACAGTGCCCTCTAGGAATTTGACGAGCGAAAATGACGCCGTGGCCATTTTCGGCAAGAGTAGCACACAAAGAAGGACGGTCCATACATGATTGAAAATCCTATTTCTGATATTGCTGACCGTGCTGCGTCTCACGATTGGAGCCGGGGTAGAGGCTGTCAAAATGTTCTCATGGCCATTGGAGCTGTATAAAACTGTATTGCTATAAGGTAGGAGTCGTAATACCATTTCCTGTGCGAAACCAGTGTGGTAAGTTTTGTGTATGGTCAAGATGTTTACAATTCAAAATTCTTGAGCGAATCGAGGTTCAGATCAAACTGCAGCAAAACCCCTTGTTCCCCTCTAACCCGAAGTCGACGGCTGTTGGTCAAATCGACGAGAACAAAGACATCCGAATTGGATGGAGTGAAGGATGCACAAATAACGTCGCCCCCCAGCAATTAATACATTTGTCACCCTGCCATCACCTTCTTCGGAGGGCAGTCCTTATATCTCGGTTGGCGGCAGGCGCTCTGAGATTCATGGCATCTTTGAATTTGTCAACAGATGCAACTCGGAACGATTTCACCATCCCTTGTAAATACTGCTTCAAAGACGAGACGAAATCATGCCGCCCCGCATGACAAAAAGAGCTACGGACAGCGTGCGACGCGCAGAAGGCGATTGTGCCAGGACACGATTTATTTTGAACAGAAGTAGTATATGGCATGGCCTAACGAGGCTATGACGTCATCCCCAACACGGTGTGGAATGCCGCCAACTCCCGCCCCTAGGCTTCTTATGCATTTTTATGACGCTGACACCATTTTTTAAATTCCAGTGGCCTGATCCTTTGCCACGCTCGATAATATCGCAGATGGTTTTGCCATCGAAGTCAAACATTGAATCTACAACGAAAAATGTGAAGATGAAATCCCGGAGGAGAGACCATCGGCACACAATTTATGTAAATAAAAATTACTTGGATTTCCCCCCTTTTTTCCCCACTTTGTCAAAAATATGTATGCACTCGAGCTTTCTTTATTGACAGGAAGCAGGCAGTCTATGTGCATGCTTTTCGATTACGTTTTACCCTACCTTGCGATGCCCCCAGCCTCCATAATAACCCTTTTCTCCCCTCTTATTGCTTTCCCTTCGACAAAGGCTGATAGAAAGAGAACATATGACGTTTGCTCATGAAACATGTCTTTACAATCGATCCTCACAATGATGAAAGTTCCATAGTGAGTGACTGGTCTCCCCGACCCCCCCTGCGTCCTCCTTTTCCTTGATCGTGGCCCTGGGCCTTCTTCTCTCTCGCTCCACCCTTCTCAGCCTCTATCTTTCTCGCAACCGCACCCCTGCTGTCCATGCGATTCCCCCAGAACGGTATCCACCATTTCGAGGTCTGCTGGAGGCTCTTATCCCCAGTCACTTGATTCTTCTCGCTGTGGCTCGCAACATCGATATCCTTCCTTCCTGTGCTTTTTTCTTTTGAAGGCCGAAAAGAGCTCATAGAGGCGATCATCGGTTCAGGAGAAGCCGACACGTTGAATAGGCTACGTGCTGTGGCAAGTTGACGTGGCTCCCAGGTGGAGGAAGAAGACGAAACCATCGTCTGCGATGTATTCAGCAGGGCGATTGAGGACCCATGCCGGGTGAAGCCGACCACTTGCATCTCCCCGTCTTCCTCCTGCCTTCTCCCCCGCGCATCCGCTTTGCCCCCCTCGGGCACCCCCTTATGATGCTTTTCCCTGCCCAGGCCCAGCGATTTTCCTTCCGCGTCTTCCTCATTCCGCCCAGACGGCGCGGGTATTGGTCCTTGGCGCTCCTCCTCCTCCTCCTCTTGCTCCCCCTCCTCCTCTTGCTCCCCCTCGTCCTCCTCCAACAGCCCCTCCAACCGGTCCTCCTCTATCACTTCTTCTTGGAGGAGCTGTGCCATCACGTCTTGGAGGGTGATGAGGCCCAAGGGCTCCGAGGCAAGGGGCAGGCCGCACAGGAGGCGCGAGGCCGCCTCTTCCGGGAAGTCCGTCCTCTGCAGGTAGGGGAAAGGAGAATGAAGGACAGGCAAAGGGTCGGAAAAAGTCAGGAGGTGCCAAGCCACGCTCCCCTCCGCCCCTGTCCCGGCCCCTTTCCCCCCGAAGCCCGTCGCCCTCCCTCCCCCCCACCCCCCAGCTCTCCTCACCGTGTCCACCACCACCGCGATGTGGGCGTGACTCTGCTGGAAGGCCTCCAGAAG
>NW_005803301.1:0-16988 GCF_000240725.1 Microchloropsis gaditana
CGCTTTGTTACCGGATGACGGTACTGCCAATGACAACAAAGACTCAGAAACCGACGTTTCCGAGGATGTGCTCTGACCTTGCGATGAACAACATGTCTTTATCTTACCAGCGGCCTTTACAAGCGACAAGAAGCCACTCAATTTTTGTCGGCTGATGTTACTGGGAGCCGGACCTGAGATGGAGGAGACTGTACGTGTCGTCCCCAAGAAAGACATGAATCTGTGTATGGCGAGAGCATGTTATAAGGCAGAGTGTGGGATTTTAAAGGATTTCTCGCTTTCAAATTATGAAGACGGTACTTCGCGTTAGAACGGTAAAATAACGAGGCGCACCCGAGGGCACGGTCAAATTCGCCAATTACTAAGGCAAGTTGTTCATGTAAGTTCTGCACTACCTGAATGCGGCTTAGATATTCTACGCAAATACTGCCTCTGTCTAGCCTAGCAAACGCCGCAATGACACGTAATTCCCTTCATGCAAGAGCTCTCGGACGGGAGCCTTTCGAATATAGACAAGACGTACCGATCCGAATATTCAGCGCTCGAGATGCGATCGGCCCCCGAGCGAATTCATCCGAAAACGACGTGGACTAAAAATGAATCTTACTATATTTTTTCCCAATACCGTGTCATGATCCCAGTCGATCAGCAAAGCAGCCACTTTGAGTGAGGTTACTTGCATCTATGTAGAAAGCACAACACGTGATAGACTGTGTGTGCCACATTCTGGTTGGCAGGCAAAGAAGAAGACTCGGCATTTCTCATGTCATTCTCGGGAGTTTATATCTTGTCGTTGGACTTCTCGCAGTCACCTGCTGGGTGAATACCACGACTTTTCGAAACGAAATCAGAATAAATAAAACATCTATCCTAGGTCAGATGACTTTCAGATGGTGGCTATACATACATACGCTGCACTTTGAGTTGGATATTATTCTCTTGAAGATGCGACACCCAGGTTTGGGAGCACTGTGAGCACACTTCTTCACCTTTCGCCGTTCCACGTGCTCCCCCGTCTTGGCGCGTAATGGGCTTCATTCGATATGGGCCAGAGAAACATCAGGAAAGAGGCTGTTGTTCAATCCATGCGCGTAAATTTGCTTCTAAAAAGAGCTGATCGACGTGATAAGGTTTTGAGAACTATTAGCGGAGCGGGAGACCTGAGAAAAACGCATCGCAAAGTGGTCAGCGGTTGGAAGATGCGTCGACAAAGGGAGAAGTGCCATGCTGGCATCACCTGGTTTCTTTCTCTTGAGATTTTCGAACAAATTATGTTACCTAATATGAAACCAAGATCGGATGTATATTACAAATCGTAGAGAAAAAGACAAGGAAACTTGGTGTAGATTGCGCGGAGAAGAGCGGCTCTCAGAAAGGCGAAGAAGTTCTTTGTGCTTACTGAGAGTGTGCTTCAAGCTTGCCTTGTTGATTCGCAATTCGAAATTCGATACAATTGATTTTAAATGGGGTGTCATTATCTTCAAACTCATCATCAATCGAGAAAATAGGAAGAGCAGAGACTAAGAACGAGGGAGCTGATAGTCAAAATTCATCACGATCTTTCGAGAATTATATAGGTCCTGAAACCCGGGCATTCTCGATCAACCTTCAACTGGATGAATAGGAGGCGAAAAGGAGTAGGAGCGAAGCTGGCTCCTTGAGATATCGTAGTGTCGTGTAGCATCACAAAGCGCCATGTTAGCAAATTACAGCAAACGAAGCTTGAAACACTCTCTTTCGTTCCTGGAGAGGGATTGTGTCTGGACGTAGAAGCAATGAAGCAAACTTTCTGCAGTTGGCAGATACAAGGCTGGGGTGGAAACACCAGAAAGGGTGGAGGAGGACAAAAGTGGGGGGATAATAATGAGAGTTTAAGATTGAGAAATGTTAAGTATCCGTCTATCGGCACCTGAAGAGAGGAGGAAGCGAAGAAATGGTCCAACAGCGGGCAGCCTGATCGTCTTCCCCTCAAATTTCGCGAGGCGAACAAACACTCAGATTTCTGGAGGCGAACGTTGGCCTTGCCCCTCAAGTTGACACGCAGAAATAGACAGATATTACCGCTAACAGTGCTGTCGAAAGCCGCTGAATCTCGTCTTCACCTCGTCAGCATGTTTGGGCCTTACTGGCGATTCTCAAATACCCATTTGGCGTCTTTGCCCTCGCGTCGGACTTCTCTTTTCCCATTAGTCTTTATACCACTCAAAGCATCATCGCCTTTCTTCTCTTCCTCCTCTTCTTCTTTCTCTTAAATTAGAGCAATCGTTTTTTATACAGGGTCGCAGAAGAAAAAATGCCACCGCCCATTCAGGCATGATCTTTCTTCGGCTCTCTTCTTTGCCATACGCCCTTTTCCTTTACTGCGATTCCGTTCTTCTATGCGCTTTTTCGACTACTTTTTCACAACCTTCCGATCTTTTTTTGCTTGCCACAGAGGTTTCACTCAAAGGTCAGTTTCGTACTTCTTTTACCCCTCGCTCCGCATCTTTCCTGTCTACATGCCTCCATAGGGAAGATGCGTCGACGAGGAATAAGCGTTTATCGTTTCCTATTGCTATTTCTGTATTTATTGATTTTTCATTCATTACTTCGATGGAATTTGCTATCCTGTATTTTTCTGTGCCTCGCAAACCTCCCTCACTTCCCTCTGTCCATACCTCCTCGGTCCCCTCTTTTGCGTCCTCTTTTTGGCTTATAGAGCCCCCTCGAGTGTATGTGTCACCATTACGGTAATCTCGGCATCGACTGTAACAGAAATATGCACCCTTAGTCGCGGCAACCTTTGTGTCATACAAATGCATGCTATACCGCATAGGCTCGAGAGCCACCAGGTCTGGAAATTTCCCACGGCAACTAGCAATGAAGTAAAGCGAAAATACTGCCTCTCCTTGCAAGTACTGCGTCTTCTTCTTTGTTTGTTGCATTTCCTAGCTTTTAGTCACTGGCTGAGAAGACATTGGAAGTACGATAAGCTCCTAATTAAGGGAGCCAGATTATAATTAAGGCAGCCAGATTTTTGCATTTCTTCCCTTCTTTTCTGGCTGTATCTGAATCAAATGGAGGGTCTTTCTGAAGCTGGAAGAGAGCGTCAATAAGATTCTTCAGGAAAAGAAACCTGCTCACAAAACGGATAATAGATGAGGGGCTTGTGCCCTTCATGTGGCAAAAAAAATGCATGAGACCATTGGAAATCATACACGCAACTCTACATTTAAATCTCCAATGGTTTATTTGCGCCTTCAAATATAATGAAAGCACCTCAAGCTAGCATTTAATTATACCGATCAATGTTCCGTCTTCTCTTTCCCACGGAAGAGCTTTTATCTCTCGGCCTATTTATTGACCGTTCGCTCCTCTGCCATAGTGAATCTCTAGGCAGGTATTATAAGCCGAAATCGTCCTGGGTTTCGAATCTGCACGCAAAACCATGCATTTTTCCCAGCTCATGTTCGATGGTTTCTGCACGAGTTGTCGGCCCATGACTTCCCGCCATACTTTTTGTTTGCTCTTCCACAGAACCACGACAATAAGTCATAAAGTCACTAGATTCGCACGAAGCCAGGCAAAATATCCTTCTATAGTGAACTGCCATAGAGTAATTATCGCGTCTTCAAAAGCCTAGGATATTGCATATCAATTCTCTCGTGAAAGTATTAGTTGCGGACGCTCGTCCAGCACATGTTGGATAGCCTATCTAGATCGAATCTTTTTCTCGATAAAACTACCGGTGAAAATCGTCAATGCGCTGAATGCCGGACATTACCCCGAGCCGACTAGGTGACCTTTTCGAGATGGAAATCACGGAGCTTCCGCGGTAGAAGGAGGCAAGGATCTAGTTTAGGCGTACAGGACTTAAAGCGCGCGGGAAAGAATCAGTGTTGGGGTAGACTTTCAGGGTAAGGTATTTGGGGAAGCAAGCATCCAAGGCCGACGATGTCGAAGAGGTCTCCTGGAGGCTCGGTCATTCCATGCCAGAAAAAAATAAGGCTTACACGCGCTTTTAACCTGTCAATTGATTACTTATGTGTCTTGCTAAGGCCTGTTTCATGCTGGATGGAGCCGTTTCGGACGGCGCACACAGACATTCAGGCTCGAAGTGGTCTCCGTCTGAATCGGTGGTATTCCGTCCGTGAATTCGGTGAATAGTAGGAGCAGGGCGCTATCGCGGGACTGATTATGACCATTTACTTATTCACCTCTCATGCGCCGATATTCTATCCACACATTCACCTAGATAGTGAAATATACAATGAAACGGAAGGCATATAAGATGAACGCTTTATTGGCACTCTGCGGGAATTCAAGAGAGCAAGACGAGGGCCGAAAAGGGACCGTGGCCGATGGCGGTGACATCAAGCTGCAGAAAGATAGTAAGGAGAATGGGGTGCAGGAAGAGGACGAAAGGGACGTTGATTTGTATAAGGAGGTGAAAGCCGGCCTGGGGGTGTTTACAGATGCAAGAAAGATAAGGGAAGCGGAAGAAGGCAAGGGAGGCCTGAGGGGGCGGGAAACGAGAGAGGGAGCAACCGTTCTGTCAGCAGGAAAAGAAGCCGCCTTGTCCACAATGGAAAGCAAGAAAGCTTTGAGAGCCAGCCTCTGCGAAGACAACCAAGAAGATAAAATGGCCAGAGGGAAAGGCAAGACGACCTACCGATTGGCTCAGAGAGGAGACCGACCGGCTCCGAGAGGTGGAACCTGCCTGGAATGCAAGACCAGCAAGGTACGCGACAATATTTTGAAAGGGATAGGACCTACACGATCTTTGAAATGTTGGAAAGGGAGATAGTTAGGGGACAATTTGTGATCAGTCTGGTGTCAGGATACAGGGCAATCTCCGAGTGGCGCCTAAGGACGTTTTGGCACCATGAGGACATGAAAAAAATTGCAAATGCAGTTCCATGAATGCTTGGATGAGGGATATGTGACAATGGAGTACAGCCGTCGTATAAAATCTATCGGCAAAAGCCGTCCTCATGTAGATACAAGCCGTCTTCATCCCCCTCAATCATCTTCCTTCCTCTTCCACTCCATCCTTGTTCTTTTGATGTTATCCAGGTAAAATGCGATAAAGTACAACCGCGATGCACCCGATGTGCCCGCCACGGCTTCCTTTGTATCCCCCAGACTCGAGGTCAGGGACGCCCGGCAAAGTGGAGGTAAGGAGCGAACGAAAAAGGCAGCAAAGAAGGGAGGGAAGCATGTCGGCAAGGGGTTCATTTGCATCAACAAAGGGAAACCACTCCAACAGAGGATCATTCGAGCGTGGAAAAAAACATCGACGAGATGTTGACGTTCCGTATCTCTTCCATGTCCCCCATGGCACGCTCCCTACACAGGATGTACCTGGCGGAGGACGCTGCGATCCAGAAGGAAGGGGACCTGTGGAACGCCCACTCGAAAGCTCTCTTGCTGAGCGCGGCACAAGCTCGGTCCAAGGAAGAGTCCATCTCGGCGTCGTCAGACCCTGTGCGTCCTGCATACCTCCCGCCGTCCGGGCTTCCCGGCTTGACCTCCACCACGCGTGGAACGTCTTTGCCAGCTTCCCCGCCTCTCCCCGCCTCTTTGAGCCCTCCTCTCTCCGATATCACGGGTGTTTCATCCTCCTTCCGTCCTCCTCACTCCCAATTTTCGTCCTCTTTTTTGACGCGGGCTTCGGGCAAGAGACAAATGCCTCCTTGTAGCGAGGTTCGTGTTCCCTGCCCTCCCTGCTAGCTTATCTTGCCTGACTGGAGATGCGAGGAATCTTAGGCCATCGATATTTTGCTACTTGTGGCCTGGTGCTTCTTTTTCTTGTCTCCCTCAGTCCTTCCTCCCCTCCCTTCCACAGGCGGAGGATCGTCTGGTGGCGGCCCGGTCGCTCAAATGCTTGAAGAACGGGGATGCCTCCCCCTTCCCCCCTCCCCACCCTATTGTCGGCTCCACCTCTCGTCCCGTCCACCCCTCCTTCCCTTCCTTCGCTACCGTCGCGGGGACCAGGGGTGCAGTGGACAGAAACAACTACCTCGGCAACGGCATGGGTGGCTATTACAGCCATGGCTACCCTGGCAGCACGCAACCAAATCGACCGTATTCCACACCCCTGCGGGATATGAGTCTTGGCACCACGGATAGGGTCTCCTACGTCCCACCCAACGACATTTTCCTCGACCCCGTCTTTCCCCGCTGCCCTCCTTCGGCCCATTTTTCTACGCTGCAGCACCCTTGCTACATGGGGAAGCCAGTCACCCCTCCCTTTGTCCCGTCCATGGGAGCCCCTCCTTCCCATCCTCCCCTTCATTCGTCGTGGGCACCAGCACTACAGCCTGGGGGCAAATTTGTACCTGTCGGTGCCCCCATGACTATTTCTGAATGGCTGGGGAAGGGAATGGATGGCTGGAGGCAACGTTAGAAGCAGCAGTCCGGGTTCCACGACGGGCTGCGAGCAGAATAGCGACAAAGTATGGCATGAAAGGCGGTTTTAGTAGTACCGCATGGGCACAGGGCCAGGCATATCGGCTGAGGTTCATAGCCGGCCCCTGATCTCCTCGTAAACCCTTGCCGTGTATCATAGTGCTTCTACAAGACAGTGCACACGAATGTTAGAATACACATCTGCACGCACGGATGTCATCTATTGCGCAAATTTAGAACAGTATGATGCTAAGGGACTTGGCTTCGTCGTACTCAGGAGAATGATGGCTTGGGTTATGACTTCTTGTTAGATATCCCCGCCGACTCCGTATTGTCAAAGAATTTTCAACGCTATCAGGCCTTTAATCTCCATTCGTCTTATAGCAATTTATCGCCACACCGCGTCCCTACATCTTGCATGTATTTAACCACGGAAATCCCACGTAGATACGCATGCTACCGACTACTCTTCTAGCAGATTTAGCATCCCGTTTGCGTTCCCCCTTCTCTACCTAATGCCTTCCACGCGCGCTTTTTGTCTACAGCTTCGAACTTTCTATTTTGTTTTCTCAAGGTCTCTTGTATTGTTCATCTTTTTCTCTACTTGCTATCGTAGATTGCTAGCAAGACGCGTGTCCTGCTCTCCTGCTAACCCTAGGTTGTGGCTTTCCCCATCTCTCTTTGTCCGGGCTGCGGACTGACCTGTTGCCCTCTTATGGTTTCCTTCTTGCACGCTTTACCTTCACTGCCTGTCACACATATCATTTCCCATTTTGTTGTCCTGGAGACATTCTAAAACTTTATTCTGCACCTCCTTTTCTACTAAATTTTTCCTCGTTACCCACTATACTAATGCTTGATACCGAAGTACGGAGAGTAAAAGCGTGCTTTCTTGTGATTGCCCTCGCCCTCTCCCAGCACCATCGTTCTTTCCCTCCTTCGCCGCCCTTCTCCTTTGTCTGTTTCCTCTTCATCCTCCAATATGAGGTAGCGACTGACGTATGATTGATGTCGGACAATGGCCGGTGCATCAAGCCACGCCTCTCCCTCCCTCCCTCTCTCCCTCTCCCCCTCCCTCCCTCCCTCTTCCCTCACGCCGATCAGAGATTTTGTAACGCTGGGGGTAGAGAAGAAGCAAAGAGGTGGATATAAAGAGGATACGGCGGAGGGGGAAACAGAGGACGAGGAGGGAGAGGGGGTACTGCAAGATGGGAGGAAGAAGTCCGGAGGCACAGGTTTGATAGACGCGTCCTTGTATTTTCTCTGACGCTCCCAATCCTGGAGCATAGCCTCTTGTTTCCACAGTTTATCGACCTTTGTCCTCACCTTCTGTCTCTCTGGGGTGCATTCCTCTTGGTCTTCCTTTTCTTCATTTTCTAAATTTCCTTCTTGCTTTTCTTCGATCCACCATCCCCTTTCTTCCTCTTCCCCCTCCTCCTCCTCCTCATCCTCCTCGTCCTTTGCTTCTTCTTCCTCCCCTCCTCCTTGTACTTCTATATGTCCTCCATAATTTCCTGGATCCTTATCTATTCCCTCCTTTTCTTTGTCTTCTTCTTCTTCTTCTTCTTCTTCTTCTTCTTCTTCTTCTTCTTCTTTCTCGCCACTTCCTTCCATCACGTCCATCTTTTCCTCCCCCCTTTCCTCCTTTTTCATCAACCACCCGCACTCCTGTCTCTTCTCGCTTGTTCCCTCATGGTCTTCAGCATCTCTCTGCCGGAGCTCCCCCTCCTCCCATGCCGTCCATGCCAGCATCATCAATGAAGTTGAAGGCGACGAAGGAGAGAGGGTAGAAGGAGGGAGGGACGGGGAAGACACGACAGTTGCTTGTGAAGATGGGTGAAGGGAGGATTGCGTCGGGCGGGAAAGGAGCAAAAACGAAGGATGGTGAAGACGTAGGTAGGGGCCCAGGGTGGTGGTGTTGAAGAAATTGCGACTGACATGCAGTTTCTTGGGGAAATTGTAAGAAGACATGGGAGGAAATGGACAGGTTGAGGTTTGGAGATCGAGAAAAGGATACCAGGGCGATGAGGCGTTGAAAAGGGTGCATATTTCTGTGCTTTTTCGGAGTTTTCACCACGATACACTTCTTGAATCCCCCCTTTCTCCTCCCCTCCATACCTGCAAACTTGGAAACTCCGTCAAAATAGCCCTTATACCAGCTTCCTCCTCAAGCAAGTTATCTGACAGGTTGATTTCCTCCACTCTCATTCCTCCCTCCCTCCCTTCTTCTTTCCTTCCCGCCTTTAATGCCTCAAGTAAACTTACGAGGCCACGGTCGTTCAGCTGGGCTTGTGGTATAGAAAGAGTACGAAGGGAGGGAGAGAGGGCAAGGAGGCGACCGAGGAGGGAGGGTGAGGGTGTCCCTTCTTCAAGCCCAAAGTCTTCCAAGGTCAGCTTGTTGAGAGTGCACAAGAAAGAATGCTCTTTCTCGTTTCGAAAAAGAGTCTTCGTTTCTTCCTCACCGCCAAAAGCGAGATCCAGGAGGACGCCCAGGAGGTGATCTTCGCCAAGAGGAAGGCACGAAGGAGTAGGAGGATGAGCTGTGAATTGTTCGTCTTCAATTTTCAGTTGATGGGAACGGCGTTGGTCTCGATTCCCTCGGATGTGGAGAGTGCGCAGGGAGGATAGATAGGGGGCATAACGGAGGAAGAGGGCGAAGGAGGAGGAGGAAAGAGTGAAGGAGTAAAGCGCGCCGGCCATGGTGTAAGTATGGTCATCGATCGCGGGAGCGACGAGAGGAAGAGTGCGAAGAACGAAACTCCCTTCCAAGAAGGCGATGAGATGAAGGAAAGGGCCAAGAGAGAGGGAGAGAAGAGATGACCTACGAGAGGGGACTACGCTGGCAGGAGGTGACATGGAGGATGATTGTGCAGAGGAACCTTGAAAGAAGGTGCGTGGGAAATAAATTTTGCTGCTACCACCCATTGAATGACAGCTGGGGAAGTTCTGTGGTTTTGAGTATCGGTAAAGGTAGAGGTCGAAATGAGCCATGAAACGAGGGACGAGAAAAGCATTATCTGGTAGTGGGCTCAAAGGAGGAAGCAGGAAGATTTCACTGCGATAAAATAGAACTGTAAATGTCTGGTCCTATCTCGAAGGGATGATGCATAGTGATCAAGGGTGTTCTAGCAACGCGAGAAAAGATAAGAGAAATGAAGGAGATGAGGAGAGAATGGAAATTTGAATAGGGTGGAAGATGAGGTATCAAAAACAGGCAACAGCACTATGTAAAACACTCTGATGGTTTCATATCTGTTAAAGTATTTTTTAACCAATGATTCACATGAATCCAATCATTCCCATGAAACAAGTAGAATAAACAGGAAGTGAGAGACTTTCATACAATAGTGAAGTGAATTAACACAAGAATCTCAAATGGAAGAAGGTATGCCAAGGAAGGACCTACACCATGGCTAACATTTTATTATGTTGTTACCTATTAGCCTGTTTCTTTTTTTCAGTAAGCACATGATTCAAAAGGAGGCTACTTCGCCCTGGTTTATCGCCATGAAAAGTGAGGAAGGAGGGAGGAGGTTGATGAGGAGGGAGGAGTCAACAAGTTCCCAGCCCACTCCCGTCCGTGGGTCAAAATTTGCACGTATGTGCCCATAATCATGTTTATATGAGGCGTGCTATCAGTTATGACATTATATATATACGTTCAGAATGAGGTGTGCATGCTACTTCGAGAGATGAAACCTTTTGGGCAGACGGGCACGTATTTCAGAATGCCGCTGAGTCGCAACCTCCATCAACCCGGAAGTGTCACTTCTAATAGACTGGGTTCTCCATCCATTCTCGTGCTTTGATCAGCATCCCCTTTTTTTTAGGTTTTAATTTCTCATTCCACATTTATCCGGAAGACGTGGTCGCCCTGGGTTTGTCACATCGAGAACATTTTGTATCAATGCAGCCTGAACGTCTCCTCGAGGTACGTTCCGTCGGACCCGAACCTCCCACGAAGAGCCTTCAATTCTTACATTTTATCTGTACAAATGCATAACGTGGAATATTTTCGCTGCATGATTGATGTTCATATCCACTTTTCCTCCCCTACACCCTTTTTTCATCCTTAGGATCTTCATTCCCTGTATCAGCAGGGAAAGTACTCTCTTTTTTTTCAACGCCTCGCTCACCATAGCATAAACGACCGCTCTGCTTTACAAGCGACCTTAGAGAACTCCTCCATTACGTCCCTCTCCTCCTCTCTTCCTCTCCTATTTGCCCATGCACTTCGACGCTCTATCCCCTTCCTCGACCCCGCCTTAGATCAAACCCTCTCCTCCTTTTTCACCACCTCTACGGCCTTCTTTTCCGATGATGATTTTATCCTCACCCGTCTGGGTGGTTTGTCTCGATCCTCTTCTTCCCCAGCTCTCCAAAGTTCATCCCTTGCGCTCCCAACTTCCCTTCTTGAGTTGATCCTTTGCCCAGCTTCTACTTTCCGCTTGCGCCGCTACGCCTTCCATTTCCTGTTTTCCCTTATCCAACACCCCGGCTACCTCTCTGCCCTTGTTCGTACCTTCTTGGCCATAGAAAGTGGCAAGGAAAAAGAGCAGAGCAGGGAGGAAGACTTCCTACGACAGCAGCTTCACGAGCTGTTTAGCGCACTTTTCACCCAGCAGTTAGCCACGGCGGAGCTGCAAGAAGGAGTGGGAGAAGTAGCGTGGAGGTGGATCCGAATGGTGGAAAAAGAGCAGAAAAGACAGTGCAGGAGTGAGGCAAGGCTGAAAAAAGGTTTCTTCCTGAAAAAGGAGGAAGGCGAAAGGTATTTGCTGAAGGGGATCCTCCCAGCAGAAATTTGGCTTTTGTGTGAAAGAGAAAGGAACTACGAAACGTATCTGAGAAAATTATCCAGTACTTTGGACTATGCAAATAAGAAGAGGAGAAAGGAGAGAATAGCAAAAGGGCTAAAGGGTGAAGGAGGTGAAAGACTTGAAGAAGGAGGGTGGGTCTTGCCATTGCGGCCGCATCGGGTGTGCGTGACGCATGGGAATATCGAATCGGTATTGCTGTCACGTGAGGAGGAAAAGAAATGTGCGCCAGTTCCTCTCTCTACATTGTTGGAGCAACGAGGAAAGATTCATTGGGGACAAGCTGAGGTCCGAATGTCGTTCTTTCCTCACAATGGCCCTGCTCAAAGGGCGGAGGAGGAAAAGGTCCGCGATCGGAAAGGAAAGGACGAGGAGGAGGCAGGGGAAGAGAAAGAGGAAACAGACATTTTTTTAGCCTACTCCAAACTCAAGAGGGTGCATTTTCTTCCTTCCTCCGTATCCACGTCCCTCCGGCCGACCATGACCTTCTCCTACGACGATGTCCCCATCCGGAATGCCCTGCTTGGCCCGTTTCCCCCATCTTGCCTTTCTTCCCTCCCGCCTCATCTTTGTTCTTCCTCGTCTGTGGGCTATTTTGCTTCCGATCGAAGCATTTCTCGCGTCGGGAGGCGGGGAAGTGGGAATGAGAGAGAGAGAGATACAGGAAGGGTCTCGTTCACTGTGGAGTTCAGGAGTCAAAGGAAAATGGAGGACCTTAGAGTCTTTTTGAATGGAAAGCTGCGGAAGCACCAACTTGAAGACGCCGACTTCGAAAAAGGAAACGAAAAAACGAGGAGCCACCCTGAGGCTGAAGATGGAGAGCTACTGGAAATGCTGGATGAGAAGGAGAAGAAGGAAAAAGAAAATACTGAGGAGAATAATAGCGATCAGAAGGGCAGTAAGGGCGAAGCAAAGGGTGGTAGCGCTGCTCGGAGAGAAAACGGTGGCGCATGGTCGCCCGAAGCCACGAGATTTATGAAAGCCTCCGTCGCTTCGACTCACGCAATGCTTCTCTACCTAACACGAGGAGGCCGGGGAGGGGCAAATGAAGGGCGGGTAGGAGGGAAGGAGTGTGAGAAAGATAGTGGGAAGAAATCCATTCTCTCTGTGCGGGATTTGATGGAGGAAGCGACTCAGGCCGAAGACGAGGAATGGAAAATAGATGAATTTGAGAAGGAAAGGAGGAACGGTGGAGAATGTCGCACTGAGAGAAAGCAAGTCGCCCGACCACTCAAGCCCCTCTTCAAAAATCATGTAGCGCACACAAGTGAAGAATGGAGGGAAAGAGGGAAAGCGGGGGGGAAGCACGGGATGAGAGCGGGCCATGATACCTCAAGTGTGTTGGCAACGGAGGCCTTGGATGTGTTTGCGGGACTTGGAGCCGAAAGGAAAAAGAAGAGGTACAACAGCCAGGATGTGGCAGAAGAAATGAGGGACACCAGTCAGGAACATGATACGGAGGAAGCGAGAAAGCAACCGACGACCGAAGGGCGGCACGATAACGTCTTGCGTAGAAAGGAGGGACGATGCAGAAAGAATGGTGCCAGAAATCTGCTCATTCTGCCCTCCGGATGGGAATATGGAAGCGAAGGAGGGCGGAAGACAAATGGTGGCATCAAAGCAAAAGTTTCCAATAAGTGTGTGGAGCTCGAGCATTTCCCCGCAGATAGGGGGCGACAAAAGCAGACCAAAAGGGGAAGCGAGAATAACGAGAAAATTCGGAAACATGTGGAAAGGATAAAGATAGACAAGAAAATTGACGGTAAAGGAGAAAATGTGACGTCACGAGGAGAAGAGCTTTCGAAAGACGAAGTTGAGGGGAAGTTGACAAGACAAGTGGAAAGGGTAAAGAGCGAAGGAAACGAAGCAGAAGAGCACAAAAAAACGCAATTGAAACGTAGGTGTGAAGACCAAAAATCAGGGAAAGACCGAAAATTTTCACCAAAGAAAGTGAAACAGGCTTTGGAGACCATTACTAAGGGTGAGGCAGAGCTTGAGGAAGGAATCTCGGGCGAGGCGAAGGTTGCTGAGAAACAAGACGGACGGAATGATAGTGTAGCACGTGCACGGCGTCGAGTGAGTACAGGAAGCAGTAATTCTCTCGCACCGAGACCTGTCAAGGTCTGCAAGCATGGGACTTCTCCTCAACAGACAGCACATGCTGGTCCTTATAACCTCCCAGGACCCGTAAATAGCCAAGAGGCAGGTAAGATGAAAAAATTCGAGTATTCAGCAGCGCCTGTCCTGCTCAAAGCCCGAGCGACCGAGGCTTTCGCCGCTTGCGAGAGGTTACAGGTAGCGCTTGAGGCCTGGAAGGAAGTAGGGGAGTCGGTTCTGGCGTGTCTTGATTAAGAGGATAAGGGAAAGGAGTCAGACGAGGTAGGAACGGAAAGAGGAGAAGGAAAAATGTGCTTGTGGAAGAAAAGAGGAAGCTCGACATTAAGTCTTCGAATTTGTCGAGGATATGATACAAAAAGAGGCTTAAAGTGACAAAACATTGTTCACTAAAGAATGTCTCCAGGGAACACTTCATTTTGTGAGTCTCTTTCAAAAAAGACGCACAGCTCATAGCACAACTCCTTTCATCATACTTCGCAACAAAAGAAAAAAGAAGAGTATATTCCGCGGAAGTAAGTTTATGTAGAAAGGAAGGAAGTGGATAGAAGAGAGGTTGACATAAAAAGCTGGCCTTGTCCTGACAGATGAAAGAAGGATAAAATACTTGGAATCACGTTACTTGGCAAAGAATATATCCAAACATAGACACGAGCACACAGCAACACAAAAGGAGCGCACGCAGACATATACTTGAAAACATGCACACAAAGAATGAAATACTCAGGCGCAGGCAAATTACTCATGTAAACACACCTGAACTGTCAGACAGACAGGTACCCCCAGGTGCAACCACACATATGAGAGCGCACGTCTACGCACGAGAACACGCCAAAATGTCTTTCTTTGCAGAAGGACAATGAGTCCACAAGACAGATACCTACAACCAGCAAGGCGTACGCATAGTCCCATACGTTTTATACAACATAGCATTCACGGAACCATAGAGAGGCAAACAGACAATACACACCCGTGTACGTTCACTTTCAGGTCCCTACATAGAAATGAATAACCTGAATAAAACGCTCAGGCTTTACATACAGAGACAAACATAAAGAGACAGGCATACAGCTAAATTGAGAAACACGAAGCTCGGACACATACAATGTAACACACTTAAAACACAGAGGTGTACCACATAGAGAGACACAAACTGTATTATTCCGCCCAAATTTCTACACACAGAGTCACACACAAATAATATAGGCAGATGGTCATATAAGCACACAAAAGCAACCAAAACACAGAAACAAGCAAGCATAAAGGGACAGATACAGATACAAATACAGGTGCAGACGAAGGCCCCCAAAAACAGAGTACACTAGTGCGAACTCCGACAAGAGCTTATACTTACGTAGTTGTGAATAACTTACAACATACATAAGACCACACTCCTACACACGCTTACACACACATGCACACCGATGCAGGACGAACATAATTTCCAAAAAAAGGATAGACGGATCACACTTCCAGACATACTGCTGACATAGAGCAAGTAGGGATTCTAGCAAGAAGAAGAGTCGGGATCCTTTGGCAAGCGTTGTAGGAAAAATGTCGAAAGATATAACAGACGACATAATGAGAATATCAGGACAAGTTTTAATCAAAGGACACGATAAATATGACAATTGAAGCGATATCCTCAATCTGAGAAGTGTGACGATCTTAAGAGGAGGTTTTCAAGAAAGTGACTACTACAATTGACTTTTATGATCGGTGTAGGAGTGGTCCCTCCAGATAGCATGTGCCGTCTGAATAATCTCCGTAACTCTCAATCACGTCTTGGTGGATAGACACCTGCTCTTGTCATTGCCATTATGTATCGCACACAGACGTGTTCCGTACCATGGGCCGATGATGGTCCTCAGGTGGAGTTGAAGACTTTAAACAATTTTCCCAAGGAGTTTACCTGACTAAAACAAAAAATAGGGTAGAATTCAAAAGCCTCTCAAGCTTGCTTTGTCCTCTCTTCATGCCCGACCCAAATCGATCTCTCAAGTCATCATCCAGATCGATGAATGCCTAAAATGTGTTCCACTCTCGTCATTTTCCATCCATCTCTTCACTCTTCTCTTTTTCTTTGTTCTCCCTCTTGGAAGTCCGATTTAAATGCACTTGCTGTCGGTCTCCATGGCATTGCTTCTTCCATTTCTCCCCGAGCTGGTCTCGTAGTCTTACTTTGTCTTTCCTTTCCCTCTCTCCTCGCCGTTGCACTGAGTCCATTCTTCACACCTCCCTTTGTACTACCAAAAAAAGATAATAATATTAATATCGTCAATCATGAGATGCACCTTCCTCTTTCGCCTAGCGACCTGTGTACCGTCACAAGTGAGCACACCATAACCCTATATGAAGCTGTGAGGCCCCTCGTTCTCCGCTGACAATTTCTTTCATCATGGGAAAAAACATCAAGGGAAAAACATCGACCATCTTCACATTTTCTCCCCCTTTCTCTTTCATTTATCATCCTATCTAGATTTTGAATCATAATGTATCAAGGTCTCCCTCTCTCCACTTCGGTGAATTTTCCCTTACATAACATGATCTTCTATCACCGCCGCCGCCTCCTCTTTCTTCATCTCCTCCTCAGTTTCCTCATCCTCCTCCCACCCACTTCGAACACCAAAACTGCTCCCCTCCCTCCTAAACACCCGTTGCATCATTCCCCCCTCCTTCCCGCCCTCTTTCGGCACCACCTTCTCCACCCGCTCCCCGCCGTCCACAAGCTCGATCACATGCATCCTCCGCTCCTTCCTTTGGTGGGCGAGTGCCTGGTCCCATTGCACGACAAGGGGCCGCAAGTACCTCTTGTAGGCCTCGGAAAGGAGGAGGAAGACCAGAACCGACCCCAGGACCAAGCCCCATTCCCAGTCGATGGGCGCCTGGTAGAAGACTTTGTCGTGGACGTAGGGGATGTAGAAGGTCGGGAGGAGGGTGAAGACGCCGAGACCGACGGCCAGGGCGAGAGGCTTGTTGTTCCTGGCGGGGTGGGGGGGACGGGGGAAGGGGCAGGGGAGAGGAGAAGAGGAGATCGGGGGGGGTGAGATGGAAGACAGGCGACAGGTATGATGGCGGTCAACGCGGAGAGAGAAAGTGGGCTTCTAGAACATTAGTCTGCATCGACCAAGTCTTCCACTTCCAACTACATGTAGGACATACGACACATAGTCTCTCGGCACCTCGCTGTCGGCCTTTGCAACCCGAAAAACACGTACTTGTACTTCACTCTCCGGAGCGACCGGGCGAGATCCTTGCAATTGTACGCGTGGAGGAGGAGGAGCAAGGTGGTAGAGGCAAAACAGGCGGCCCGTGCTCGGAAAATATGTTCACATTCCGGGGTCAGCGTCAAATTGCAGCCGCTCGTGTGCTGAACCCCGTCTCCGTCCACAAAGGCGACGATGAGGAAGTTCGTGATGGATAAGACCCCGATCAGAAAGCCGTACAAGGAGATGTCGACCAGGAGCGTCGGATTTCGCAGAAGTCGGCCTTTCTCGACCGGATCCTTCTGCATACTGTCCACCTCTGGCGGCTCACAGGCGAGGCCCAGAGCCTGGGGGTGGCAAGGAGAGAGAGAGAGAGAGGAGGGAGGGAGGGAGGGAGGGAAGGGAGGAGTAGGGAAGGAGGCGTGGAGGTAGAAGAGTAGAAGTAAGGGCGGAGGACGAAGAC
>NW_005803300.1:0-3119 GCF_000240725.1 Microchloropsis gaditana
CTCTCCCGGGCCGCCTCGGCGCAGGCTTCCAGCTCGGGGACTGGCGGGCGAGCAAGGAGGAGTCTCAACACACGCAAAGCCTCATCCTCCAGGCCCAATCCGAGCCTGCGGACATGCTTCGCCTCCTGCTCGACAACCCTTCCTGCTGCAACCACGTGAACGTCTGCACTGTCCTGCACCGGTGTGCGAGGCTGGCCGGGACGCCGCGTCTGACCCCCGCCATCGAGGCCACCATCACCCAGAGCCTCCTGCCCGTGGTGGCGGAGGTCCTGCCGGCGTGCAAGGGCCGCCAGCTCTGCAACCTGGCCTGGTCCCTCGTCAGGCTCGGGATGCCGGACGAGGCCCTCTTTGACGCCACCATCGACCGGCTCCAGGAGCGGCAGGGGGGCCTCCTGGAAGCCTGCAATGCGGGGGAGCTGGCTATGGTGCTGTGGGCCATCGCCTCGGCGGGCTTGACCTTCCAGCACGCCTCGTTCTTCGAGAGGGCGGCCGGGTCCTTGGCGGAGCTAGCGGTGGGGCTCCGGCCCCGCGAGATCGGCCTCATTACCTGGGCGTACGCGACCTGGCTGGGGAACGACTTGAAGCTGAACGGGCAGCAGCAGCGAGGGATGGGAGCAGGGGGACTGGGCGGATGGGAGAGCTGCGACGCGGTGGAAGGGGAGGCGGGGGCCGGGTGGGCGGCGGGGCTGCCGGGGCCCAGTGGGAGGAAATGGTTGGTGGCCCCCATGGTGAGTTTGTTGGAAGCGACGCTGCAGGTGGAGGCAGATTTGCAGGCCAAGGATATCGCCATGATCGCGTGGGCCTTTGGGAAGATCGCGGCTCTGGATTGGAACGCCATGGGCCCGCACGTGGACATGCTCTGCGCAGTCTTGGCCTCGGCGGCGCTCCGGCACATCCGCGACTTCAGCGCGCAAGACTTGGCCGAGCTTTCTGTGGGTGTGGTGGCCATGCAGTACGACAATGCCAATCTCATGCAGCTGGTTGCCTACCAGGCGGCCCGGAAGCTCCGCTCCTTTTCCCACCGGGAGCTCAGCAACATTATCTGGGCGTACGGGAAGGTCTTTCGCCGGCCTCGGAAGTTCGTGCTGGCCGCCGCGGCAGAAGCGCGGCTTCGTCTCCCGTATTTCACCCCTACAGAACTTGCGAACGTGGCCTGGGCACTGACGGTGCTGGAAGTCTACGATGTCGGGCTCTTCCGAGAGGTGTTTGCCAGGGCCGCGGCGGACGAGGGGCTGCGGCTTTTGCAAGAAGGGGACCTGAACCAATTGTACCAAGTGTACTGCCTGTTGCGGCTGCAAGCGCCCGAGGCCGTTACAGGCGTGGGGCGGGGCTTGCTCGTGGCGATGGAGGAGGCTTGGGCCATCAGCAAGGATCGGGAGAAGCGGACGACCAAGCGGCAGGCGGCCGTCGCCAAAGTGCTGGAGAGCCTGCACATCCGTCACCGGGTGGAAGCCGAAAATGACATCGACATTCTCCTGCCTGAGCACGGAGTGGCCTTGGAAGTCGATGGGCCCGCGCATTTTTTGAGGAACACAGGCCATCCGATGGGACACACCATTATGAAGCGGCGCCTGCTGGAGCTGATGGGCTACAATGTTATCTCAGTGCCGCACTTTGAGTTCGACCGCATTCCTTACTGGTCTTCCATGGAACTTAAGCGATATTTGCAGCGCAAATGTCAGACTGAAGAAGTGTTGTATTACAACGACCTGGATTCCTCGACTCACAAGCCTTACCCTCCCCGGGGAAAGAAGACGCGCTTCGATTGACTGTCTTTGGGATGATTGCATGTGGACAAAGGTTGTTATGATCGACATTGAACAGATGGATAGAAATTTGTTGCTCACTGTACAGAAGAGGTGCGTTTGTTTACATAGATAGCGTGAATGGAATCGGTATCGGAGGCGGGGAAAATAGGGGGGTGGTAAGACAGTCCAGGTACCTGACATCAAGTCCCGGTGTGACACTAGAACCCTTCGGCTAAAGATACCTTTGCCGTGCATCCTCGATAAATAGGTAGTCTTTGTACATGTATGCCGTTAAGAGGTAGGACCAGGAGATTTAATGAAAAAAGCTGGTTGACAGCTCGGATCGAGGTTGACGACGACGACGAACAACGTCTTGAAGTTTTGTTGTCATTTTGCTTGCTTATTTTTGTCAGCCGCCCCCTTCATACGAAGCGTGGATATTACCAGGTTGTCATTACTACGGACCTAACCTGTCTACCTTCTCGTCTTGGGCTTATTTTTACTCCGGCAGGTCTCCCTAGGTCAGAGACCTGCGTTCCCCCCCAGAGCCTCCTCTTGACAAGGAACAGGGGCTCACGTCCTTGTATCCAAGAACCTTATGCCCGGTGGTGCACGACGTCGCCAGCGACGTAGGGATGGCGGGAGCTTTTGGGGTGATTTCGCACGGGCAGGATTAGACTATATTTTACCTGTGATACGAGACAATCTGTCGCGACCGGCCCCTGCAGCATGCCACCCCGGTAAGTTTCCTCAAAGTAATCCTTTTCAGCGACAACCAGGGCGAGACTACAACCGTTCAAATGGTGGGTCTGCCCACAGGAGGCCTCCGGAGGTTGGCGGAGGGACAGGGGATGAGTCAATGGGGAGGGGAGGCAGTAGGGAGGATGTCGGGGCTCCCCATGAGTGGGAAGATGGCGAGGAGGCGCAGGAGGAGATGCGTGAGCTGACAGCACTCTACGATGGAGACGACGACGACGCCACGGATGGTACGGACGGTGTGAATGAAGAGTACCGGCCGGCTCGACTTAAGGGCGGCGTTCCTCATCCCGGCAATGTGGTGCAGTCCGTCGCCATGGCCGCTGCCGTGCCCCCGCCGATCACCTACAAACTAGGCTTGCCCCGGAGACTCGTGGAGTCTGGAGCTCTATCCTTGTTGCAGGTGGAGGCTGTACTGTATTGCATGCAAATGCACGAAACGAGGCTTCCCACGGGGGCGCGGGCTGGCTGGATGCTCGGGGATGGCACGGGCATCGGGAAAGGCCGCATCTTGGCGGCCATCATCTTGGAGAACCTCATCCGGGGCCGGGACCGGGCAATATGGGTCACAGCATCTCCTTTCTTGGCGACGCAGATCCGTCGGGATGCGCGGGA
>NW_005803300.1:3130-9206 GCF_000240725.1 Microchloropsis gaditana
GCTCCCCCCCCCAATGCCTCCCCCTTGCCAGCACCGGCCAGTTTGGCCGCCAGGCTCTGTGCTGCGGGCGTCAGGGAGTGGAAGCCTCGCTTGCCGCTCCTCTTGGTCACGCCACCCGTCGCCTTCCCGCCTTCCTTCTTCCCCGCCTTGGCCCGATTCCGCACTTGGGACTCCAGGGCGTTCGCTACCCTCTCCCGCGACCCGGTGGGTTGGATGTGAAAGCCTTGCCTCGACCCCAAGGCATCGCCCCGGCTTTCCACCGGGACCACGGGGCTCCCGTAATCAAAGGGCTCTGCCACCCGCAAGGGCGTGCTCTCCACCTCCCCCCAGGTCATGATAGGCACGTCACCCTCTGCCCCTGGGACGAGGAGCGGGGTCATGGGCACAAAACCCTCCGTCACCTCCCGCTGCGCCGCAGACGCCGACGTGGCGGCCGAGGAGCTGCTCGCGTCAGAGCGCGGGCGCTCCAAGGGCAAGGCTCGCGACGGATCCCTCCCTTTCCATGACAAGCTGCCCGCATGAAAGCGTGTGTTACTGTGCACTAGTCGTTTCGGTGCCTTGGCTGCCAGGCCCACGCGCGCGTTGCCCCCGTTCCCCGCCAGGAGCAGGGGCCTCGTTCCTTTCGCCTCGTCGTCCTCCAGCAGCAAGGCCGGCTGCGTGGCTCCGTCGCGTCCTCGCTCGTGGACCCGCGCGTTCTCTTCCAGGGACCCCGGTCCGAACATCAAGGCGTTCTTCGCCCGTATAGGCCAAGTCTCAGGGGCATTCGGCCGGTCATCCCCGAGCCGGGGCTTGGCGTTGGCCGCCTCTACGTGCCGTCTCTGTTCTTCCTCGGTCATCATCTCCCCGTTGGGCAGCAGGTACAGTTTCTCCTTTCCTGTTTCCAGCTGTGGGTGGGCGTACACCCACCAGTACTTCCGACGGTGCGCCTCCCGCATGCGTTCCGCCAGGTCGTCAAAGGCCGCGTCGTCCTCGCTGTGGAAACGGGCCAAAAACTGGTCCAGAGTCAAAGGCAATGGCGGTAAGGTTGGGGCGTCTGATGACGCAGCTGTCGATAGAGGGGTCTCAGATCCCAACCCATGGCCACTGTCACCCAGCCCGGCGCCGGTATCTGCTCTGGAGACAATCTGTTCCAGAGAGCCGCCAGACAGCACCAGACGCTGCACCTCTGCCAGACTTCGCAACTGACGGCTTTCAAGGGCTTGCAGCCACTTCATCTGCCGGTGTAGCTTGGGTAGTTCGGGGAAGAAATCTCGTTCTATGATCTCCCCCATGGCATCCACAAAGGAGTCCTCGTCTAGCACCTGAGGACTCTTGCGCCGCCTGCGGGACGGGGGAACTGCTGGCGGTAGCATGAGAGAATTCTGAGTTTTGCTCTTCTTCTCGCTCCGGGAGGGCATAATGTGGTCCGCACACGGATCCTCCATTCGCCGCAGAGGACTTGGTGTTGGCAGACCGCGCTTGTACGCCTTTGCGATTGCTTGAGCTCCTCCCTTGGCGGCGGCCCGTCCCTTCTCATTCTTGTCCCGCGCCAGCGGATCATTTCCTTGCGCTCCTCTTGCCACAACAGCCTCCATGCACGTCTGTGCCTTATATATTGCATGGTGGGAAGGCATGAGCTTCAAAGAACCTCTTCGTGCGGGTCTGTGTGGCAGCCCTTTTGGTCGATTGCTTGCGGGGTTGGGATGAGCGATGATCGTCATCGAGAGGGGGGAAAGATCAGAAAATAGTCGACGTGGAGCTTTTGGTCTTCCGTCGTAGGAGCAATTTTGCCATTGAAATGATCAAAACGCGCACATTCACTGTATCATACGCATTTTTTCCATGTCCTCTACCCTTTTCAGAGACCTCCGCCGGCTTTTTGGTCTTGCTGGCAGCTTTCATGAGACGATGTGCAGTCCTTGCTAGTAGTGACCGAATTTTAGGCTAGAACTTCCCGATCTGCATGCGTCTAAACGGGCACACAACTACTCGACCGTCTCCTACCTCGCCGTGACATTCAAATACCATTCTGTCAACGCAAGTTCAAAGTCTTGTTCGAAGGGGTAGTCTAGTTCTACTCCGACTTCGGGGAGGCGCGGAGCCGAATCTGCTGTGAATCCGTCACTCACGCTTCTGTGATGGTCCTCGCACCTTCACTCCTTTACCTCTCTCGAGCGCCCTTCACGCTTTCCACCCTCGTCGCCTTGACCTACTTATTTTTCCCGCGGTTTGGCATGTGGCAAATCGATTCGTTGCGGTATTCCTCCATGACCATCTCCCCTTGAGCGCCCTTCACGCTTTCCACCCTCGTCGCCTTGACCTACTTATTTTTCCCGCGGTTTGGCATGTGGCAAATCGATTCGTTGCAGTATTCCTCCATGACCATCTCCCCTTGGGACCTCGCCATCTCCTTGGAAATGGATGTAGGGGTGTCTATGTTCAACCCTAACCACATCAACTCACGTTTACACAACGCAACACTGGATATCTATCGCGTCCAACCCACGCATATCAGTGGGGCACACCAGGCGCCGACCTACGGAACAAGCTTCGGGGTAGCCCGAACGCATTTTCACGAAGTCCCCAGACGGGATACTTTTTATTTGGATAGCCACGTTTCTATTGTTCGTCTCCCTTTCGCTGTGCTCTGCTCCTTCATGAGAGAACTGCTCCTGAACAAGGGCGTGGTCAAAATGAGGGGGGTGGGGCAGGCCTGGATCTCGGCAGCGGCGCAAGACGTGACAGTGTTGGTCGACTGCTTCCAGCATGTGCAGCCTTTTCCGCATCCGGGTCGCATTGTGCATACTGCTTGTAATTTAAAGCTGGCTAATGGCGGGGGTATGAATGGATCACTGCTGGATTTACTCCAGCTGCAGTTGGGAACCGAGTGGGGGGAGATCCGTGGGCGCAAGAAGCAGCAGGGACACAAGGCGCGGAAGAGCGTACGTGCGAAGGAAGAGATTTGTGACGCCACCATGATTAGAGGGGTAATCGCAGAAGTACAGGCGTGCGAAGGATTGTGACCAAGGATCAGGCGGGAGCACAATTTTTGGAGGGATCATGTTTTTAATAGGGAGAACGGCTACTTGTTCATGCCATTGCATTTTCGGAATGTAACATTTTGACCGTCTTGGAAAGCAGTGGATTTTAACCATTTTTGACTGAAGTCGACAGGAATCTTTTGGGTGGGGAGGAGCCAGTTTTATATCTCTAGCCAACACTGTGTATGGCAGCCAGTATTCTACTTGGTATGCAATGTATTTTGGCTTCTTTTCAGCTAACATAGTAGAGTCCGCCGGGAAAAGCTCCAAAGAAATGTAACTGCAATCTTCTGTACGATATCGCTTCATCGAAGATGTCGCATTGAGGTCCACTGCCTTCACGTTCCTCGTGCTCACTCGCTCTTGAGCTTTCACCAGCTTTGCATCATTTCTTACTTCGCATCTGTCAAGGTCGCTCATCGAAAATACTGAGGGAAAGACACAATGACTGCTGCCATGTGTTTGCATTTGTCCCTCACTTTCAAAGCCAGTCCAATGCTGACTGGAAAATTGAAGAAATACGAAAGGAGCAGGGACCATCGAAAAGCAAATTTGTCGTTGAAAATCACAATTAAAATAGGTGAGAGATTCTTCTTCTAAGGTGCAGAGTTTCTCAAGCATGATTCTTCTTCTAAGGTGCAGAGTTTCTCAAGCATAACTGTCGTCTTCCGTAGATTCCGTTGTGAAACCAGACCCCCACGCCCTCACGCCACGCTTGCGCTACTCTGCTGTTCCCGATCCCGTCCCTCCCCCCTCCTTCCCTTGCCATGCCTTCCATCTTTTTCGCTATCAAGGACTTTAGACGGCCTCGGCCTTAGCCTTGCGTAGGCGAGCGAGTGTTGATCGCACTTGGACCGCAGCTGCAGTGGAAAGCGTGTAGGCACCGCCCGCCATGCTCTTCTTGCATGAACCGCACTTCCAGATGCCCACCACTTCCCGCTTTACGTTGTCCTTCCCGCAAAAGACGCACGTGTACTTGGAATGCTGTGATATTTCAATCTTTTTGATAATCTTTCGCAGGGAAGCTCCGTATCGCGTACCATACTTCCCGCAAATTCCTACTTTCTTAGTGCGCTTTCCCTGTTCAAATTTAATTACAGATGTGGGTGTCAATTCTTGTTAGGCCAAAAGGTCGGGAGTAGACACGTGTAGATGATAAGCAATTGTCGTCATAAATCCTGGGTGAGCTGCACTTGATTCCTCTTACACAGGATAACATGCGTTCCACGCTTCATTACGTGCCTTCTGTCGTTGTGTTTCTTACAAACGCCTCTCACAATTTTCCCACTTTTTCCCCTAGAAAACGACCAAGACAACGTACCATGGTGACTGATGACAAGTTTAAGGTCGATAGATATGACGGGTGGAAGGAAAACAAGGATGTAGCGTGTGTGGTATGCGTATGAAGAAGCGTGAGAACGACAGCACGGATGATGCCGATTCCATAAACCCACCATTGTCGCTATTCCAGCAGGACGACAGTCATGCCATCCTGCATTGCACTCAGTTCACATTTGATGCCACATGTCGTTGATCACCGTGACGACAATAAGAGAGAAAAAAGGGAAGGCCTAGCTTGCCCGTGGAGGGCGGTGCACGCGATGCTCGACAGCCGTCCGTTGCCACACAGGAAAAGGAAAATAAGGAGCGGGCCCCTGGACGACAACAGCCTCACAACCAAACTGCCACCGCCCCGTCTACCATCCTCAAAACCCGTGCTACCATTACCATGCGCGGGGTGCGGCTCGCCAGTGCTTTACCACCACACGCGAACGGGGAGGCGGCCAGGGCGGCGACGGAGGGCCCTCAGACCGTAATTACCTCCCACTTCGGCCCACCCCCATACCGCGCATCTGCGGCTCGCCGCTGGACTCGCCGCTATTTCTTGGCGCAACACGGGACCGCTGCCCTCAAGGAGGAAGAAAATCTTGCGATGGTCCAGTTCAACGACCTCCGGATGGAGTCACCGGTGTTGCGCGGGTGCGCATAGAAATGCGGATTTCCACCCCTTGCTTTCTAAACATTACTATCATCATGACCGTCGCTGGCACCCTCGCGCCTGCAAGTGACGGTTTTCTTGGTTGATGATGGCAGAAATGGATGCGTAGCACTGTGGTCTAAACAGTCTGGCTTATTCGCGAGGTGGGGACGCTCTTTAGCACTCACCATCGAAAGTGTTGATTGTCGCTTCTTTCGTGAGGGTGAGGGACGTGCACTGCTCTGCAGAGATTTACTAGATCTGCGCATGAATTGGCTCTCTGGCACGCTGGAATAATCAGTTTGCGCTCAGTCACTCTCCCGTGCAATCGACCTCGTTGTGACTCTGGCTGCGTCTCATGCGATTTTCTCTTTCCCCTCGACTCTTTTCATACACCACAGAGAAATAGAAATTATTGATGCCTTTTGCTTAGTAGCGTACATAGAGACATTTTTGCCCGGCCGTGGCTGCTCTCAGCCAGCACACCATGGTGGAGTTTCCCGGGCATGGTATGTACTCGAGGGGCGCACAGACGAATGAGAGCCCTCACCGGACCACTTCAAGCCGAAGGCGTCCGCGTCAAAGAACTGTCGCTAATGTAATGGTGAAATGGTGCTCGGTCACCGCGCTTTTCGGTGGCCTACAGCAATTATCGCGAGGAGACGCATTTCAGTCCACGTGTTCGGGATCATCTCCAGGTCTACCGCGCGTCCGCTGCAATGCCCCACGACCAGTTTTTTTGCCTCCGCTTTTCTCTTCGTTTGCGGGCAGCAGCGACGGAAGCTTCGACATGAGTTTTGATGAGTTTTTCAGAAGCGAGACAAGCAATGGGAACGCGTGCACACCCGGCACTTCGACGACCTGGCGGGACCTGGCCTCGCATCGCGCCCCCGGCACCCCCCCCCCCGTTTTCCCCGTCACCGGCAGCAGCTGGGCTCTCCTCTTTCCCCTCCCGCCTCCCCAGCTCTGGCTGAGACGACCGACGTGGCCCTGCCCTCCGACCCGCAGAGGCCGCAAGCCGCAAGGCCGCCTCTCCCGGGCCGCCTCGGCGCAGGCTTCCAGCTCGGGGACTGGCGGG